>NC_073624.1:29690000-29993030 GCF_029407905.1 Bubalus kerabau | reverse complement strand
ATCATTAAATATGAATTCCCTTTTCCCTGCATTTGCCTCAGTGCCTAGCATGTTAAAATAGTGAAAGCAATTTTGATGATAATGACAATAAATCATGTGAAATAATCATTATGCATTCTCTAAAATTAAGAAAGTATAAATATTTAAATGACAAGAATAAGGCACCTTATTTTTCACTTTCTGTATTTATTACCTTTTTTTAACTTGTTAACATTTTGTGATGTTAAGTGGGACTTACTATCTATATAGCCTAGTGCTTTAGAGTCCCCCGTTTCAGTTTGTTTTCAATGATTAATAATGCTTGTTTAGAATTTTGCCTCATTTTAGTGATACTAACTTAAGAATATAGCTCTACTTACACTAAATTCTAAAGAATTGCCAAAAGAAATACCACAGAGGAAAAGGAACAATGGTGTCACAAATTTAGGTCCCTAATCTCAGCCCTTTACTTGTTCCTGGAATTAAACTTACCTTAAAATAACATATCATATATTTTAGAATATATCAAGAATATAAATATGTAAGTAAAGATTCACAGTTGGCCTAAAATATTAAAAAGCATTTTAACAAACGTTGACATTTTTGTTATGAATATAGTGTTGCTTTTCAGCACTAAATTTAAACTATTTCAGTATATTTTAATTATCTGGGTAGGATTAATATGTTAATTTACTACAAGTGTGTATTTAAATTCATCATTTTCATATCGTTTCATTTTCCCTGCCTTTCAAATTCCTGCGAAGTTCCTCTGGAGGGCAGTATTATCATAACTAATACAATTAGCTCCAGCTGGCTGTGACAGGGAAGCAGTGCATCTTGGCTGCTTCTTGCTTACCTATTTCAGATCTTAATGTTCAGCATGACTTTAACTTTTTCACCTCCTTAAGGGAAAACAAAACAACTCTTCCATCTATCTCTTTTGAAGATTTATAGAAGTTATCCCCAGTCACATTATACCCTATTCAAAAGCAAACACCATTTCTCCTCTACTTATTACTTCTTGATAAAACACCCTGGAAAGTGAATGAGATGCTAGTGTGAAGTGTGAGTTCTGCATGGGATTTTTTTTTTTCTAACTGCTTTAATAAAATATAAATACAAGTTTGCATATGTGCATGTGTTCTCAGTCACTTCAGTCATGTTCAACTCATTGCGACCCTAAAGACTGTAACCTGCCAGGCTCCTCTGTCCATGAGATTCTCCAGGCAAGAATACTGGAGTAGGTTGCCATGCCCTCCTCCACAGGATCTTCCCGACCCAGGGATCAAACCTTGGTCTTCTGCATTGCCTGTGATTCTTTATCACTAGTGCCACCTGGAAAGCCCAGGAGTTTGAGTAGCAGTATAGAAATCAGCTAAGCGTAAGGTCTCATCCAAATTTAATTTTCTTTCACATAATCTTTTGCTCACTCAATGAGAATTCAAGGTAAAGCCAAATTAAAGAAAAAAAAAACTCTTTAGAGGTCAAAGTCGGTTTCATGTTTTTATGTCTGTAGAGAATACATGTTATTTTAGGAAAATGAAGCCACTCAGAAACCTGTATTTGAGGACTATAACCTTGATAATCAGTTCATTAAATAATTTATGTGATCCCACTTAGAATTCTAATTGAAAGGAATGCATTTCATTGAAAGTCAATTGAGATAATTACCTATATAAATAACACTGAGTCACTGAACTATTTGTACTATTCTCTTTTAAAAAAATATATTTGAATACTTTGTGTTTTTTAATCTTTATCATTTGCTGCCTAAATAAAAAAAGTTGTTTGAACATTTCATAAGTTTCTAAATTACAATCAGAAATTAAATATTACCTTCTAGATAATAAAAGTTTTCAGAAATACTTTCATTTTAATGATGTATTATATAGAAATGTAGCAACTATAAATTTGATATTAAGAAACAAAGTAATGCATATAGGAAGTAATTTTATATTTTTTGCTCTGCCTATCTATTTTTCTAGATTCTATTTTGTGCTTTTAAGATGCTTAGTCAGCAATTTATTGGTTGTCTGGGTTAATAGAATGGTTAAAAAAAAAAAAGAAAAGAAGAAGGAAATTCAAATCTAGATAGAATCTCCTGGCTAGTACATGATATTAATTTTACATACATAATATTGTTTTAAATCAAAGTTTTAGAATATGAAGATAATAGTGAACCATTATTAAGGTCCACCCAACTGCCCTCCATACTTCTAGAATAATATTTCTCTCCCTTTTGGAGTTGTCTCCACTCTCCACTTGTATCATGTGTTCCTGGTGGAAGTTTGGCATCTTCCTAACCCACCCACCTGTCTGGGGATAGGGGTGAGCATGGGCCCTAGGTAGAGCCAGTCCATTCCAGGGTCTAGAAAGTAATTGGGAACAACATCTTTATTAATTTTCAAAAAAATATGTTTTACTTGAGTATGCTGCTGCTGCTGCTAAGTCGCTTCAGTCCTGTCCGACTCTGTGCGACCCCAGAGACGGCAGCCCACCAGGGTCCCCTGTCCCTGGGATTCTCCAGGCAAGAACACTGGAGTGGGTTGCCATTTCCTTCTCCAATGCATGAAAGTGAAAAGTGAAAGTCAAGTCGCTCAGTCGTGTCCGACTCTTTGCGACCCCATGGACTGCAGCTTATCAGGCTCCTCCATCCATGGGATTTTCCAGGCAAGAGTACCGGAGTGGGGTGCCATTGCCTTCCACATCAATTAGTATTCATTTCTGAAGTATAGGAAAATATTGATATGTTAATGTTAAACAGGGGGGCTTCCTCGGTGGCTCAGTGGTAAAGAATCACCTGCAATACAGGAGACTCAGGAGACCAAGGTTCAATCCATGGGTTGGGAAGATCCCCTGGAGGAGGGCATGGCAACCCACTCCAGTATTCTTGTCTGGACAATCCCATGAACAGAGGAGCCCTACAGAGTTGGGCTACAGAGTCGGACATGGCTGAAGTGAGTTAGCAAGCACGCGCACACTCTATCTGAAGCAAATCATTGCATTTTGATGACATTGATGACATGTAAATTTTTTTCCTTCAAAGAAAATAACCTTTTTCTTGTTCTCAGCAGATTGTCCAGTTGTACTGATCAGTGGCAAATATTATTGTGAATATTTATTCTAAGATAGTAGCATAAGGGGGTGGGCTCTAGGAGCAAATGGACTCTGCTTCCTACCTTTTTGTAGTATTGTACTTTTAGCAGAAAGTTATCCTACATAGTGTAAAAATTTTCCAGAGCCTCTTGTTAAGAATTCATGTAATTTTTGCACTGTACTTTATATAATTCCATGTCCAAACTACTGTGTAATATTTATCCCTGACTTCAGTACTCTTGAGTTCCACTGCCAAAGTCATATTTGAGAAGCAAGAGAGAGAAAATGCATTTATAATTAAATATATTAATTTAATTTAACCAGGGCTTCCCTGGTGGCTCAGAGGTTAAAGCATCTGCCTCCAATGTGGGAGACCTGGGTTCGATCCCTGGGTTGGGAAGATCCCCTGGAGAAGGAAATGGTAACCCACTCCAGTATTCTTGCGTGGAGAATCCCATGGACAGAGAAGCCTGGTAGGCTACAGTCCACGGGGTCACAAAGAGTCAGACACGACTGAGTGACTTCACTTCACTCACTCAGTACTCTTGAGTTCCACTGCCAAAGTCATATTGGAGAAAATGCATTTATAATTAAATTTAAGTTCAGATCTTAAGTGTATTGCTTACTGGTATTGGCCTTGTACAATTTATTTAATTTCTCTAAACCTCAATTACTCCTTGTAACATGGAAATCATATTTGACTGAACCAAATAAAACTGCTATTTATGCAGGTTAAAAATAGTGGAGTACTGAAGATTTCTTCTGATTCAGACTAAAATAGCCTTGCCATCCCACATATATATAGATTAATTAATTGTATGCAAAGCTCTCAATAAAGTGCTTAACTTGAAGTAATTTTCATTATGCTAGGAAAATTGTTCAGAGCTATATGCTAACAATGTAAACAAAACACTCTATTACAAATAAACATACCCTCTATGTGATACATGAGAAGTCTATACAATTAGAAATCATAGTTACATTTTTAACCACTTATTAGCTATGAGAGTAAACATTAATAAGTAACTAATTCATGTGATTGTTAAAATGATCATATATATAAGCATGTCTGTCATATATTTACTCAGTAAAGAAAAAGCAGTACAAACAGGTATTATTGAGAAACAGTACAAACAAATATGTCAGGTGCTTTTCTAGATGTCAGGAATATAGCAAATAATAAAATAAAATCCATTATCTCTGGAGGAATATATGCTAGTAAGGGGAGACTCATAATAAGCAGGTAGATATATTTAAAAAAACCCCAAATAATTGCATATAAAGATATGAAATAAAAATTAAAATCTTTAAGTATATATTTTATGTAGATTTTTAAAATTCAAATTTTCTTTAATCATTATATATCCATACCATTAAGTCACTACCCATCATTCCTTTTCTTTGTAGCTTAATATATGTGGGTCCATATATTTGGAGAATTCAAAGAATTCTGAATTACTAGCTTCTTTGGATAGCAAACACCCTGTGGAAAAGCCTCTTTCCTCTTTTTCTTCATTAATGCATCAGCAGTAATACTTAGCTCTGGTTAAAGGATGATAGCACCATAAAATTTTAAGGCTAACTCTAATCTAGGTTAAGAAATACGGTAATTGTTACCAAGGTATCCGACTTCTATTTCCCTAAATAACCAGGCTTTCTAAATGAAACATTTTTATTTCACTTTCTCTTTTTATAGCTGCCTCCCCTTGGAAACTTTTATCATTTTATTGCATTTGAAGCGCTTTCTTTTTTGGGGAAAAAGAAAAAGAGAACTATTTGAACTTTACAAACATATAAAATGGAAAGAAAGAAGAGGAAGGTCAGATTTTGGGTCTGCTAACCTTGGCAACGTCCTTTGAAAGTAGTCCCCGGGTAGCTTTAACTTCTGCTAGTGCACGTGAGCCTGAGATCACCCCAGGGCCCAGCCTGCTTGGCACACTGACAGAGGTCACATTTTCACACAAATGAACAATTTCCCTGATAAAGTGAAACTGGTACTTAAGCACAAGCTCTAATGAGCAGCCCCCATCTTTAGCTCCCACTTTTAAGTATCCCCAAGGTTCCCAGTACAATTTCATTTGACCTTTAGCTAAAGACCATATTTTACTAGATCACCAATTCCCCCGATCCCTGGAGTGTTTGCCTGTGTCAGCACTTATGAGAAACCCACTCTGCACACAAGGCGGGTGTTCTTACCCCTCTTTAAGGACAGCTCACCAGACCTCTTATCCCCTCCCTCTGATCTCTCTCTCTTTTCTTGGGATGATGGCAATGTTCACACTATTTCTTTAACTTCTACAAACATGAATTGATGTGTTTTGAATTGATATATTTTGGCCTGGGAGCAAACCATGATTATGAATTGTCTAAAGTGCTATTATTTTGGGGGCAAACTTAAGGTGGCTCCAGTGGTAAGGAATCCACTTGCTAATGAAGAGGACACAAGAGATTTTTAATCACTGGGTCAAGAAGATCCCCTGGAGGATGAAATGGCAAGCCACCCCAGTATTCTTGCCTGGAAAACAATCCATGGACAGAGGAACCTGGTGGGCTGCAGCCTATGGGGTCACAAAGAGTTAGACATGACTGAGTGCACGTGCACACACACATACACACAAATATGTGTTAATTTTCTTAACATTATAGTGAGCACAGTCATTGTACTATAAGAGCCTCAAATCATTTATGAAACCCCTGTTTCCCTATTTTGTTTCATTAAGTAATTGGTCATATGGATTTGTTTGGTGTTAGTAACTGGCTTTAATCATACAATATTGTTATTATTAAAAAAGACATCCTTTTTGAATCTCAGTGCAGTTCAGTTCAGTTCAGTTGCTCAGTTGTGTCCGACTCTTTGCGACCCCATGAATTGCAGCACGCCAGGCCTCCCTGTCCATCACCAACTCCCGGAGTTCACTCAGACTCACATCCATCGAGTCAGTGATGCCATCCAGCCATCTCATCCTCTGCCGTCCCCTTCTCCTCCTACCCCCAATCCCTCCCAGCATCAGAGTCTTTTCCAATGAGTCAACTCTTCCCATGAGGTGGCCAAAGTACTGGAGTTTCAGCTTTAGCATTATTCCCTCCAAAGAACACCCAGGACCGATCTCCTTTAGGATGGACTGGTTGGATCTCCTTGCAGTCCAAGGGACTCTCAAGAGTCTTCTCCAACACTACAGTTCAAAAGCATCAATTCTTCAGCACTCAGCTTTCTTCACAGTCCAACTCTCCCATCCATACATGACCACAGGAAAAACCATAGCCTTGACTAGACGGACCTTTGTTGGCAAAATAATGTCTCTGCTTTTGAATATGCTATCTAGGTTGGTCATAACTTTCCTTCCAAGGAGTAAGTGTCTTTTAATTTCATGGCTGCAATCACCATCTGCAGTGATTTTGGAGCCCAAAAAAATAAAGTCTGACACTGTTTCCCATCTATTTGCCATGAAGTGATGGGACCAGATACCATGATCTTCGTTTTCTGAATGTTGAGCTTTAAGCCAACTTTTCACTCTCCTCTTTCACTTTCATCAAGAGGCTTTTTAGATCCTCTTCACTTTCTGCTGATATACAAATAATATCTTAGAGATTACTAGGGGCAAACACATAATCACCACTAATTATATTGCATATATGGTTGGATAGCATCATCAACTCAATGGACATGAACTTAAGAAAACTTTGGGAGATAATGAGCAACAGGGAGGCCTGGTGTCCTGTAGTCCATGGGATCACAAAGAGTTGGGCACAACTGAGCAACTGAACAATATATCTGCATAAGGGGGTAGAATTTCCATTCTGCTTCCACGAGGGAAAAGCTTAGACAGGACACCTTCATCTTTCCCATACTTTCTTACTCCTTCCTGCCAAGGAGAGGACAGTAACTTATTAATTCAGTACCCTGTGGGTTCTGAGGTGATATTGTGATTTGCTTTTCTTGTCATATGATAACTATGATAGGTTGGGTTTTGTCCATATGAGGGTGAAGGCTCCAGTTTGGTAGAGTAAGTGAATTCTAGAATGAAATATTAGGAAACACATTGTAACCCTACATGAAAGCTATGTACACTGATTCAGTTTTTCTCTAGAAAACTCTATCTTGATCTTCATCTCTGTCATTCATGTGTATATATTTCAGTCAGTTACAAATGTGTCAGCAAAAGTAAAGGTGGTATTTGCTGTAACAAATACATCTTTTAATCTGTAAACATGATACATGTTACTACAACCAACTTCTTAAAAATTTATTGGAGTATAGTTGATAATACAATGTTGTATTAGTTTCAGGTATACTGCAAAGTGATTCAGTTAAAAAAAATATATATATATATAGCCACTTTCATTTAGGCCATTAAAGAGTACTGAGTAGAGTTGACTGTGGTATACAGCAGGTTCTTATTAGTTATCTATTTTATATATAGAAGGGTGTATATGTCAATCCCAGTCTCCCAATTTATCCCTTACATTTGTCCCCTAGGAAATGGCAACCCACTCCAGTGTTCTTGCCTGGAGACTCCCAGGGACGGGAGAGCCTGGTGGGCTGCCATCTATGGGGTTGCACAGAATCAGACACGACTGAAGCAACTTAGCAGTAGCAACCATAAGTTTGTTTTCTGCATCTGTGACCCTACTTCTGTTTTGTAAATAAGTTCATTTGTACCTGTTTTAGATTCCCCATATAAGCAATATCATATGATATTTGTCTTTCTGTGTCTGACTTACTTCACTCAATATGACAACCTTTGATCTTTTTTATGGCTGAGTATTATCCCATGGTATATATGTACCACATCTTTATCCATTCTTCTGATGATAGACATTGAATTGCTTCCATGTCCTGACTATTGTAAATGGTGCTGCTATGAACATTGGAGTGCATGTATCTTTTCAAATTATGGTTTTCTCCAGATTATACCCAGGAGTGGAATTGCTAGGCAGTTTTCTATGTTTAGTCTTTTAGAGAACCTTTGTACTGTTCTCTAGAGTGGTTGTACCAATATACATTCCCACCAACAATATAGGAAGGTTCAGTTTTCTCCACACCCTCTCTAGCATTGAGTGCTTGTTGATTTTTTTATGATGGCTATTCTGACTAGTGTGAAGTGATACCTCATTGTAGTACTGATTTGCATTTCTCTAATAATTAGTGATGTTGGCATCATTACATGTGTTTTTTGACCATCTGTATATCTTCTTTGGAGAAATGTCTCTTATTTTGGCTACACCACATGACTTGCAGGATCTACCCTGACAAAGGATTAAGGATTTAACCCAGACCCCAGCCATGAAAGCACTGAGTTTTAACTGCTGGACTATCAGGGAATTCCTCACAATCACCATTGTTATGTTTATTCATTCTAGTGAATAAAAATTTGAAGCACCTAACTTGTTTTTGAATGGAACGAGTTCAAAAGCAAAATCAAAACTAAATTTGAATGCCCTTAGACATCTTTTTACTCTCTAGCATTTCAATCCCCACTATTCCCAAGAATCAAATTCATTCCAGTGTATAAAATTTGAAACAACCAGGCTTAGTCAGAATTTAAATGTAAATTGTCAGATATTTTAGATCTGACAACATGTAAGTTATGTCTTTAATGACTCAGATATTTGAAATAGATATAGGAATATGAACATAGTGCACATTTTGTGACCTTTTAGTTATATATGCCAATCCAGACCTTGGAAATACAAATTCACTTAAAATGACTACAAGACTACTGGAATCTATCAAAGATCTTCTGTATGTTATTTATGGTACCAAATGCTTAATTAGTGATATCTGATTTAATTCACAGAAATCTATACAGTTAGATGCTATTTCTATTTCACAGGTGAATGAGCTACAGACATGATAACATTTTGAAGGTGATATTGTTTGTAAGTCTCTAAATTCTCATATATGTCAGGATTACCTCCAGATCTGACTCTTGTGCTATCCTGTCCTAAGAAAAAGGTATGGAAATTTTTCTCTGCCCTCAAACTAAGTTTGACAGGAAAAGATGATTATTGTGCTTCACTGTTAGGTCCAGTATTTCATTAATATTAGTATGATGGTACAAATGTTAGTGGGCTTCCCAGGTGGCACTAGTGGTAAAGAATCTGCCTGTGAATGCAGGAGACACAAAAGACATGGGTTCGATCCCCGGGTCAGGAAGATCCCCTGGAGAAGGAAAAGGCAACCCACTCCAATATTCTTTACCTGGAGAATTCCATGGACAGAGGAGCCTGGTGGGCCACAGTTCATGGGGATGTAAACAGTCAGACAATGACTGACTGAGCACACACCCAAATTTTGACAGCTTGCATTGAATAAATTAGTTTCTCATGATTTTTTTTAACAAAATGACATATGCAAATTATAAATATATATATATTTTTTATCCAAGAATCTTTTCAACCACCCAACTAATAAACTTACGTTGTCAGTAATGGAAAAGCATCTAACAATTTGGATACATTATGTGAAGTGTTAGGATGCATAGTTTCTTCTCAGTAAAAGCAAAATTTAATTAATATGTAATACACAGGGAAGAAAGAAGAGTTTATGTATGGTTCATATGTCTGCTGCTGCTACTGCTAAGTCACTTCAGTCGTGTCCGACTCTGTGTGACCCCATAGACGGCAGCCCACCAGGCTCCCCTGTCCCTGGGATTCTCCAGGCAAGAACACTGGAGTGGGTTGCCATTTCCTTCTCCAATGCATGAAAGTGAGAAGTGAAAGTGAAGCTGCTCAGTCGTATCCAACTCTTAGCGACCCCATGGACTGCAGCCTACCAGGCTCCTCCGTCCATAGGATTTTCCAGGCAAGAGTACTGGAGTGGGGTGCCATTGCCTTCTCCAGGGTTATATGTCTAGGGGGATTTTAAAACATTATTTATTTTGTGAGCAGCGATTGTCAGAGTTCTTATGTAAGAGTGTGACACTATTATTTTTGAAGGATAAATTGAACGCAGCATTGCCAATAATTTGAAAAGTGGAGAAGGCAAGAGAGAGCAGTTGAGATGCTGTGGCTGTTGTCTCCTAAAATCACCTGACTGAGGTCAAGGACAGTGGAATCAAAGAGAAGGGAGTCAAAGACACACAGGAGGTAAAGTTGAGTACTCTTATTTTGTACATGACTGAGTACAGTGGCCAAGGAGAAGCAAAATATGAGGATGATTTGAAACCTTCTCGCTTGAATGAATGAATAAAGTGTGATTCATTATGAGTGATCTGAAAATGCAGAAAGCGGAACAGATTTGAACTGGCGAGATATCAGGGAATCAAGTCCTTGTCAGTTTAAATATGCATGTGGTTTTATGTTCTCCAATGAAACAGTGAGTTGGAAAGTAGTTGTTTTTTTAATCACTGTTAAAATTATATCATAAGTCCTGAGGTGAGTGTTCTGGTAGAAATCCTATAAACTTGCTAGAATGAGCATGGCTTTACAACAAATCCAGGTATAGAAGCTGGCAAATATCAGAGTGGAACTCTACCAAATAGGTTAATGGCCCTGAAAAACCATTTTTCCCCCAAGATTAAAAAAAAAAATGTGAGGGATTAACAAGCTAGCAGCCTTACTTTAATTTTAGAGCAAGTCATATTTCATAGTCTTTTGGGATGCTATTTACAGAAGGTTTCATCCGGTTAATTCATCAATATTAATTATTTTTTATCTCATATCTACAGAATAGGACATTTTATTACATAATTTGCTAGATATGAAGAAGCATAGCTCCTTTCCCCCAGGGAGGTTATATTGCAAAAGAGAAAAGCCAAAAACCATTATCAGTTATGCATGGCTTTTCAAACTGATAACTTATTGATTTTGACCTACTAAAGTTATAGTCCTCCAGTGCTGCACACACATACATACCCTCATTCTTCAGGTCAAAATCACACGAAAAGACTTCCATAGAGCAAGTGAGTACCTAATTCAAAAAACATTTATTGTCCATCTCCAGTATGCAAAGCTTTGTTCTAGGTACCACTTCTTGGAAGTAAAGATTAATAATATATTTGGTGCTTTAAAAAAGCATGTCATAATTTATCAATACAGAATATGCATGGCATTTTTAATACATATTCTGTCACTTGATTTTCACAAATATTCTCTGAAATAGGTAAGTCAACTATTGTCCCACACTTTATACAAGATGCAGTTGTCTTGCAGTAAGGTAATGTCATGTCCTTATACTTTGAGATAAAGTTGTTTTTAGTTAGATAAATGAGTCAGTATCACAAATGGCAAATAAAAACTAGGGAAGGATTAAACTGAGAGATATTTGTGGTCTGGAGTGAAAGGATTGGATGCATGTCAGCAATCATACAACATTTGCCCCTGATTGCCTATTTCCTCAACCACTCCAAACATCACTAATCAACTCCAGAACTCTATTACACTGGAATTGATCTTAGAACCATTTGTACACAGAACTTAAAACAGCCATTACAGTCCACTGCAAGTGGCATTTGTCACGGAATCTGTCTGTCACTGGATTTAGCAAAGACAAGAAGACAATTAAAAAGCTAGGAGATACCAGTAAAGGAAAAATGTAAGACATATCCTTTTATTGTATTCCCATTCTCATAACAGAGTAAAGAAAGACCCTAAATAAAAAAGACAAGAAAAAATAGACAATAGAGAAAAGAAAAAGAAAAACCTTAGAAAGCAGAGTTATAGCCTTGGTCTCTTAAACTTATCAACCTGAGGTTGTTGGTCACTTAAGTAATTAAAACAGTTTTGGTTCTTAATTATGAACAATGGATGAATTTGAAACTGAGACTACTCCATAAAGCTAGGCTATTTCAGATCTCAGTCAATGAAAAGGACTGTGAGAATAAATCTACCTGCTCACAAAATAAGACTACAAAATTTATCTGTCTTGCCCTAGCTTCTGGGTGAGTGAGAACCACCTACCCTTTACCATCAAGTCACTCACTAAGAGCCACACCTTAAAAACACATAGGTATTTCCATAATATTATAATTGGCGATGTAAAAAAGAAGATAGGTTTAATAGATACTAAGAAGATTGATATATAAGACCAGTAACGATTGGGAATGGGAAAGTAATATTCAAAGATGTGACGTAAGTGAACAACTGAGAGGTGATGACACTTAAAGAAATAAAATATAGGGTGAAAATCAAGGAAAGATATTGAATTCAACACCAGACATTGGAGTAGACACTTTCTCTACCTCAGTGGAACAAGATGCAGAGGTGTGATCTTGGCTCCAACAATCTCTTGCAGTGGACTTTGATTCTAAAACTGGTGACACAGGCTGATTCGCAGTGGGCTTGATCTTTCTCTCCCCCATCACTCTTCCCTCTCTCAAGCAGTAAGTAGTAGTAACAGCAACAGTAGTAACAGTTGTAGTCCTCATATAGGGTAAAAACTGCAGTCAGTTGCCTGGTGCAAAAATACTGGCTGGTGTTTAGTGCTCAGCCATGTTGGCAAGGAATCATTCTATGCCACAGTTTGGTAACAATTTTTAGGTGTTTAGCCTTAATCCAGGCTTCCCTGGTAGCTCAGCTGGTAAAGAATCCACCTGCAATGCAGGAGACCCTAGTTCAATTCCTGGGTTGGGAAGATCCCCTGGAGAAGTGATAGCTATCCACTCCAGTATTCTTGGGCTTCCCTGGTGGCTCAGACAGTAAAGAATCCACCTGAAATGTGGGAGACCTGGGTTCAATCCCTGGGTTGGGAAGATCCCTTGGAGGAGGGCATGGTAACCTACTCCAATATTCTTGCCTGGAGAATTCCCAAGGACAGAGGAGGCTGGCGGGCTCTGTGGGGTTGCAAAGAGTCGGACATGACTGAGCGACTAAGCACAGCACAACACCTTCTTAATCCAGATTCTGTGGCCCTTTAAAAAAAATTATTGGACATTTAAACAATCTAGAGTTGGCTTCTGTGGCTTGCAATTAGTGATTCTTGCTTAAATAATTTAAATGTAGGTGACTGTAGGATATACAATTAGGAATGTCAGATTGGAAGTACAGATGCATGGGTACTGGTTCTTGAAAAAATGCTGAGCTGGAGAGGAGATCAGTATTTGACTTTTAAACTACTAGCATTAAGGTCCCTGGGGTAGCAGGTGGCAATGAAATTCCAAACACAGGTAAAGATTGTCCTCAGATAAGTTATAGATACTTCATTCTCCAAGACAAGAAAAAAAATTCTAGAGGCAATAGCAAAAGTTGAGCACCTGCATCCCCATAGAATCCTTAATAACCATGATTGATTTCCTTTACTCTAATGCTTAGAGTTTGTAATGAAAAGAGAACTCACTCCTACAACCCAATATTTCAACCCAAAGAATATCCTTTTAACCCAAGCTTTTAAATATACTCTTTATAGTATCTAGTTCATGTCTAAGTTATATTAATAATTATTTATTCCATTGGTCTTTTTGATGAGAATATTTGATGTTTTCATAGGTCCTGAACAACTTTTATGATCAGAAATCTCTGATTTATTACTGGACCTCACTAATATGGTAATATTGGCAAGGTTAAATAAAATAGAAAAAGATACCTGATATTCAAGGAAATGCAAGATTTAAGGAAACTCAGAAGTTTCCAACACAATTTTCAATAGATATTTCTGTTAATAATAAGAACAAATTAAGGTTGAGATAAGTATAGATTATTAAATGATGGGTTTCAGTAAATTTTGCGTTCTGGATTTTTATTTTCTTATCAACTATCTAGCTCTGCTATTTATCTTGAGTAAAAATATTGATAGATCTCTAATATTTCAATTCACTTCAGTTCAGTCGCTCCAACTGAACTGAATGCAACGTGTCTGACTTGTTGCAACCCCATGAAGCGCAGCACGCCAGGCCTCCCTGTCCATCACCAACTCCAGGAGTTTAACCAAACTCATGTCCATTGAGTGATGCCATCCAACCATCTCATCCTCTGTTGTCCCCCTTCTCCTCCTGCCTTCAATTTTTCCTAGCATCAGGGTCTTTTCAAATGAGTCAGTTCTTCTCATCAGCTAGTCAAAGTATTAGAGTTTTGGCTTCAACATCAGTCCTTCCAATGAATATTCAGGACTGATTTCCCTTACGATGGACTGGTTGGATCTCCCTGCAGTCCAAGGGACTCTCAAGAGTCTTTTCCAACACCACAGTTCAAAAGCATCAATTTTTCAGCACTCAGATTTCTTTATAATCCAACTCTCACATCCAATTATGACTACTGGAAAAAACATAGCTTTAACTAGATGGACCTTTGTTGGCAAAGTAATGTCTCTGCTTTTTAATATGCTGTCTAGGTTGGTCATAACTTTCCTTCCAGGGAGTAAGCGTCTTTTAATTTTGTGGCTGCAGTCACCATCTGCAGTGATTTTGGAGCCCCCCAAAATAAAGTCAGCCACTGTTTCCATGGTTTCCCCGTCTATTTGCCATGAAGTGATGGGACCAGGTGCCATGATCTTAGTTTTCTGAATGTTGAATTTTAAGCCAACTTTTCCATCTCCTCTTTCACTTTCATCAAAAGGCTCTTTAGTTCTTCTTCACTTTACACCATAAGGGTGGTGTCATTTGCATATCTGAGGTTATTGATATTTCTCCGGGCAATCTTGATTCCAGCTTGTGCTTCATCCAGCCCAGAGTTTCTCATGATGTACTCTGCATATAAGTTAAATAAGCAGGGTGACAATATACAGCCTTGACGTACTCCTTTTCCTATTTGGAACCAGTCTGTTGTTCCATGTCCAGTTCTAACTGTTGCTTCCTGACCTGCATACAGGTTTCTGAAGGGCCAGGTCAGATGGTCTGGTATTCCCATGTCTTTCAGAATTTTCCACAGTTTATTGTGATTCTCACAGACAAAGGCTTTGGCATAGTCAATAAAGCAGACATGGATATTTTTCTGGAACTCTCTTGCTTTTTTGATGATCCACAGAATGTTGCCAATTTGATCTCAGGTTTCTCTGCCTTTTCTAAAACCAGCTTGAACATCTGAAAGTTCACATACTGTTGAAGCCTGGCTTGGAGAATTTTGAGCATTACCTTACTAGCATGTGAGATGAGTACAATTGTGCAGCAGTTTGAGTATTCTTTGGCATTGCTTTTCTTTGGGATTGGAATGAAAACTGACCTTTTCCAGTTCTGTGGCCACTGCTGCATTTTCCAAATTCGCTGGCATATTGAGTGCTGCACTTTCACAGCATCATCTTTTAGGATTTGCAATAGCTCCACTGAAATTCCATCATGTCCACTAGCTTTGTTTGTAGTGATGCTTCCTAAGGCCCACTTGAGTTTGCATTGCAGGATGTCTGGCTCTAGGTGAGTGATCACACCATCATGATTATCTGGGTCATGAAAATCATTTTTGTATAGTTCTTCTGTGTATTCTTGCCACCTCTTCTTAATATCTTCTGCTTCTGTTTGGTCCATACAATTTCTGTCCTTCATTGAGCCTATATTTGCATGAAATATTCCCTTGATATCTCTAATTTTCTTGAGGAGATCTCTAGTCTTTCCCATTCTAATGTTTTCCTCTATTTCTTTGCATTGATCTCTGAGGAAGGCTTTCTTATCTCTCCTTGCTCTTCTTTGGAACTCTGCATTCAAATGGGTATATCTTTCCTTTTCTCCTTTGCTTTTCACTTCTCTTCTTTTCACAGCTATTTGTAAGGCCTCCTCAGACAACCATTTTGCTTTTTTGCATTTCTCTTCCTTGAGTGTGGTCTTCATCCCTGTCTCCTGTACAATGTCACAAACCTCTGTCCATAATTCATCAGACACTCTATCAGATCTAGTCCCTTAAATCTACTTCTCACTTCCACTGTTTAATCATAGGGGATTTGATTGAGATCATACATGAATGGTCTAGTGGTTTTCCTGACTTTCAATTCCAGTGTGAATTTGGCAATAAGGAGTTCATGATCTGAGCCACAGTCAACTCCTGGTCTTGTTTTTGCTTACTGTATAGAGCTTCTCCATCTTAAGATACAAAGAATATAATCAATCTGATTTCAGTGTTGGCCATCTTGTGATGTCCATGTGTAGAGTGTTCTCTTGTGGGCTTTTCTCCTAGCTTAGTCGGTAAAGAATCCTCCTTCAATGCAGGAGACCCTGGTTTGATTTCTGGGTTGGGAAGATCCCCTGGAGAATGGAAAGGCTACCCACTCCAGTATTCTGGCCTGGAGAATTCTATGGACTGTATAGTCTATGGGGTCGCAAAGAGCCAGAGATGACCTTCACTTTCACTCTAGCATTTAAGAGCTGTGTATTTTAAGGTTCTGTCTGCTCTTGCCCTAATATATATATATATATATATATATATATATATCTTCTGATATAAATAAGAGGAATCAACCATTTGGAATGAGGGCAAAGGTATTATCACTAATCATTTTGGTCTTGTGACTTTGCAGATAATTTCTTTATCGCTATTATAAGATTGTATTTTCATGTTTCTCTCCCCAGTATATTTAGGATCCCCTAAAGGAGCAGATGAGGGCTTCTTCCCTGGTGGCTCAGTGGAAAGAATCCACTTGCAATGCAGGAGATGCAAGCAACGTAGTTTTGATCCCTGGATTGAGAAGATCCTGTGGAGGAGGGCACGGCATCCCATTCTAGTATTCTTGCCTGGAGAATCCCATGGACAGAGGACCTGATGGGCTATGGTCCATGGGTTGCAGAATCGGACACGACTGAAGTGACTGAGCATACATGCACGCAAAAGGCCAGATGGCATGCCTTAGTGATTTTTGTAAATTCAGATGCTAACATTGGATCTAATATGTAGTAGGTTTTCAATACATATTTGTTGAAGGAAAGATATAAGGAATCGTGAACCAGTCAAGAGAGAGTTTGTACATATGGATGTTAAAAGATGGAAGTGCAGTATATTCAGGAAAGTATTTCAGGTACAGAATTCGTTTTCAATATCACATGTTTATTAAACACCTAAAAATGATAAACATTGTGGATACACAAAATGATGAACTTTTTTTGTAGGCTACTTATTAGGAAAAGGAACATTTGAGAGATTTTCAGGAAAGTTCAGCATTTACTACCACAAAAGTTTGAAAACTGTACACCTTTTTAGTGTTGTTGTTGTTGTTCAGTCTCTAAGTCATGTACGACTCTTTGTGATCCCATGGACTGCAGCACCCCAGGTCTCCCCGTGCCTCACTATCTCCCGGAGTTTGCTCAAATTTACGTTCTTTGAGTCAGTGATGCTATCTAATCATTTCTTCCCATGCTGCTGGCTTCTTTTGCCTTCTATCTTTCTCAGCATCAGGGTCTTTTCCATTGAGTTGACTCTTTTCATCAGGTGGCCAAAGTATTGGAGCTTCAGCTTCAACATTAGTCCTTCCAGTGAATATTTAGGGTTGATTTCCTTTAGGATTGACTGCTTTGACCTCCTTGCAGTCCCAGAGACTCTTCTTAGGCACCACAGTTTGAAAGCATCGTTTCTTTGGTGCTCCGCCTTCTTTATGGTCTGTTAAATGGCAACCCACTCCAGAATTCTTGCCTGGAAAATTCCATGGATGGAGGAGTCTGGTAGGCTACAGTCCATGGGGTAGCAAAGAGTCGGACACAACTGAGCTACTTCACTTTCTTTTTTTATTTTATTTTTATTTATTTATTTATTTTTTACTTTACAATGTTGTATTGGTTTTGCCATACATCAACATGTATCCGCCACAGGTGTACACGTGTTTTTTGTTGTTGGTTTTTTTTTCTTTTTACTGAGATGGTCATATAATTTTTATTCTTCAATTTGTTAGTGTGGTGTATCACATTGATTTTTTTTCTTACTTTAGTATAACGAGAGCAGTTTATTTAATACTTGTGAGGATGCAATGAGAAGAGGGAAAGGAAATGTATTCTGACAAGATTTAGCTAAAGGAGTGCTATATTGAGCAGTCGAAGATGTCAGTCTTTGGAAGTATTCCCAGTCATAAGAACTAAGGCAAATAACATCTGTTTTGCATAGTATTCACTTTCTTTGTGAGTATGAATTGAAAGTAAATAAACCATGATTCTCCTAATTTTTTTTTGAGAAGTAAGGATTGTCTCTTTCAGAACTTTGACCGACTCCAAATGTTGTCACAAGGTTCAGTATGAATTAAGGGTTTATGTAAGTATGCTTTGAAAAATAATTTCTGTTTATAGGGTCTGTTGGCAATTAGCAGATGACACTAGAATGATTAGATGAAAATGCTAATTTTATGATGCTTGTATCCTGCTGTTTAATGGTTGATTCTGACAATGTTATAATTAATTTTTTGCATCTACTTTGTTAGAGTTTCCAAAGCCAAGGGTATAATTTATACAATTAAATAAAACCTTAGTGTTTTCAATCGAAAAAGAAAAACACTCGAAATAGTTTGGATCAGACCTTGTGAAAAAAGCAAGTTGCTTGTAAGATAACCACTTCACTCTGAGTAGTTAGTATCTCAGCTCTAAATTTCAATTAATGGTACCAATCAAAAGGCTCAGGCTTTGGTAATTAGTTTGGACCTGTGTCAAATTCATTTAAGTGAGAAATCAGCTTTCAAAAATAAAACGTGCTTTAGAGGTCAGCTTTGAAATTTTTAAAAGTTTATCTTTTATCTGAAAAGTTTCAAAGACTCAGAAAAGCTGAATGAAGAGTGAAATGAATACCTATGCATCATCACCAACTTTGACCAATTACTAAGCTCCTATCTGCTCTAATTTCCACTTTCTCTGTCCAAATGGATGCTGGAAACATAAAGACATTTCATTCCTAACTACTTCAACATGAACCATCCAAGACAAGGACATGTTCTTACCAAACCACAATACATTACACTTCAGAAAATAAGCATTAATTCAAAATCATGTTGCAACATGCAAAATTTCCTCGGTTGTAGCAAAAAATGTCTATTAAGGATCTGTTTTACCCCATTGAGGATTCAGTCAAGTTTGATGAATTATCATTAGTTATGTCCCCTCAAATTCTCACAATCTATAACGATCCTAAAGTTTCCTGCCATTCCTCATATCTGATTCACTGAAGAGTCCAGGCCTTTTGTCTTGTAGAACAACCAAATTTATATTAAATAGTGCATTTATGACTTGACTTAGGTCAAATATTTTTGATAAAATCATTGCATAGGTGATGCTGGGTACCTCTTACTATACCTTTGCTATAGTAAACCTTCACAAATCGCCACTGAAAGCCTGAGGTCTTTACCAGTCTCTTCAGCTTCACCTTCTGTCTTCCCAGAACTATAAATCTGCTGAAAACTTCCACTCAGCTCTCTTTTTAGCATTCCAGCTGCTGCTTTCTGGTATTTTGTGTTTGTCTATTTTTCAAGACATGTCCTTCCCATGAGCAGCTTTTTCATACAAACTTTTCTAAATGAAATTTCATGCAAATTCTTAGCTTTACTTTTCAGCAGTTTTCTCCCCTTCATTTCCATCTCTTTGGAAATTCTTGATTTCATATCTCTGCTTCCTTAGCTCAGTGAGATCAGGGCTTTGTGTTCATACTGTGTTGTTCTTCACTGACAATTGGCAAATGACCTCAAGTTTGAAACAGGTGAACACAGAACTTGTATACATGCGTTTCCTTTCTCTTGAGGGTCACAGACCCCAGAATTCTCTGTTGGCTCTTCTGCAAAGCATTCAAATAGGTGTTCCATGTATTGTGCTTTGTTTTTAGAGTTGTTTTGGAAGATGGCTTACTTTTACACAATTTATTCTCTAATAACCAGATTTAAAGTCTACTCACTTTTAATAATAGTCTAGTTATGCAGACTCAACTTCTGTTCCTTGTAACTTAAAATGTTATCCAATAAAAAAGAGAAATCTGTGGTTTAAAATGTGTTCTGAGGGACTTCCCTGGTAGTCCGGTGGTTAAGACTCTGCCTTACAATGCATGGGTGCCGGTTCCATCCCTGGTTGGGGAACTAAGATCCCACATGCTGCACAGTGTGACCAAAAAAATAAGTGTTCTGATTATTCTTCATTTTCCTCTTCCTCCAAACCTGCCGTTTTTTGTCATAGTCTATGCTCTTAGAGACTTTATTCTGTGGACTGCGTCATCTGGGCTGCTTCTGTTTTAACTTCTAGTTGGGACCAGGCACTGGGCTCTCTGACAGTAGAAAGTGAGTTATTAGGATAGATGGAGTGAGGATTTTTTTTTTTTTTTAATTATGCTTGTGCTAGGACTCATGGTGATTCTGGCAATGCCTGTGTTTCTCTATGCCTATGCTTATAGTTCCTAGAGGCCTTACCTCCTTTCACAGCATCAGTCCACACTTCTTGTTTCCTGAAGCCATTCTCTTCCTTTATTTCTTCAGACCTCAAACTAGATTTCCCACTATTGCATCTTCTGGGTGTTTTACCATTCACAGTTTCCTTACGCGTGCCCTCAGAGCTGTAAATAGCTGATTGATTAAATACTCTTTAGTTGAAGACTGAATTAAGCTATCAGTTCCTGAGAAACTTTCACTGACACATTATATTAGTAGTTATTGAGAAATACTCCCAGGGTGGGTGCAGAAGATCAAGTATATAATAGAAGATTTAAAAGAGAATAGACTGAGAAATTTGTTGTTTATATCATAGGTTTTTATAAGTCAGGTTATGTTAACACATACCTAAGTAAAAATGACAGAAATACATTAAAAATTACATATGTTGAGTTATCATTCACAGAACATGTCCCTGAAAGCAGAATGCAACTATGTCATTACTCTTAATGCATCTGCTTAGAATGTGGAATATGCCACTCTCACTTAAATTTCATTGACCAAAGCAAGTCACAGGGGCAAGCCTGATTATTTATGTGTAGAGATAAATAACCCTTCATCAAATGTTGTGAATATTTAGTACACTAAACACAAGGTATTGCAGAGGAAGAAAATGAGAAAAAGAAGTATTTAAACAGACAACTTAGAATCTTCCAGAAGTGAAGGAAATTATAGGCCCCCAAATCAAATGTATAATCTGTGTACTAAGCCAGTTAAACTAATGTAAATCCATGCTCAGCAAATCAGAGTAAAATTGTAAAATACTAAAGGTGAAATGAAAGTTTTATAGTATGTTGAAGAGAAATGACATTTTCTGCAAAACCATGACAAGTAGATTAAAAGAGTGTGTGTCATTAACAACTATAAATACCAGAATACTTTACCAAAATATTGTCTAAGTTCCTTAGAACTTAGTATTTTATGATAGCTTAACCATCATCCATGAGACAGAAAAATAAAGGCATTTGTGAATCATAGGCAAACTTTCTGCTCTTAAGACTGTCACAGAAAGGATTAGTAAAGGCATTAACTGAGCATGAAGAAAATGAATCCAAGTCGAAGGCGAGGGTAAACAGGAAAGTATTAACCCAAAACCTTGATACTGTAATATTTATATCAGATTAAAAGATAAAGAAAATACAATTTAGTAATCAAATGAATGTACATTAAGATATAGTACTGTTGAATTTGCTTACACCTAATAACTTGGCTTTAACATTTGTAAAAGAAAGCTGAAAAAAATTAGAGACTATAAGTGAACCAGTGCAGTTCAAACCCATGTTGTTCAAGGGTCAACTGTAGGGATTTTTTTTTCTTTACTGTATTTGTTATTCATGCATTTTACACTGTATATTAGGTTTTATGGATTAATATATTTCTGTTATATGATATACATTTATTTTTAATAAAAAATACATTTATATATACATAAAAATTTTTACAAAATGAACATGCACCTTTTCACAATCATGTCTCTAGATACTTAAGGCAATACATATTACAGAGACCTCATTTTCTAAAATACTGCAGTTAAGTGAGACGTGCATGAATAACAAATGTATATAAAAAAAAACCCTATAGTTGATCCTTGAACAACATGGGTTTGAATTGCACTGGTTCACTCTCATGCAGATATTTTTTTCAGTAAATATGACATACTGTAATACTACATGATTCATGGTTGGTAGAATCCATAGAAGCAGAACCACAGGCCAATTGTAAGGTTATATGCAGGTATTCAACTGTGTGGGGGGTTGGTATCCCTACCCCAATGCTGTTCAAGGGTCAACTGCATATGTTGTAAAATTTAAAATGCCTTGAAAAGAAATACCGTTCCTTGGACAGAAAAAAAAAATACCATGCCGTGGATGGAAAAAGAATCAGCTGACACCGCAAAATAAAACTGAATGGATGGATATATCAAAGACATAGTAGAATTCTGGAACATTTCCTAACATAATTTTCAGTTGTATTTTAAATCAAGAAAAACTGAAATTTCATGACTTAAGAATCTAATGCAGGACACTTAAAAGGATGAGAATGTAGCCTAAAGAAAATAGGAGTGTGAACATGATAAAGACAGCAGAAATTAATAAAATATAAAATAGTGAAATATATGACATACATATGAGGATGACCAAAACAAAGCCAAAGCTGATTCTTTAGAAGGACAATATAATAGAAACATTTTTTAGCAAGATTTTTCATAAAAATAAAATAATAACAAAATACAAATTATTAACATATGGAATAAAAAAGGAGAAACAGCTAGACATATAATAAAGATTTAATATATATATCATGAAAATGTTCAAGTCAATAAATTTAAAAAATTCTGTTCAATGAAGCTTATCATATACTAAAATTAATAACCAAAATTATTTCAAGAAAAGATATTTAAAATCCCCTAAGCATTAAAAATTTTAATTATTAATCAAGAACTCTCAAAGACACAAGAACCAGACAACTTTATAGGTAAAAGGTAAAATATACTAAAGCTTCAAAGAACTGATAATGTCTTCTCTATGCATGCATGTGTGTGCTCAGTCATGTCCAACTCTTTGTGAATACAAGGACTGTAGTTTGCCAGGCTCTTTTTTTTTTTTTTAAATTTTATTTTATTTTTAGACTTTACATAACTGTATTAGTTTTGCCAAATATCAAAATGAATGCCAGGCTCTTTTGTCCATGAAATTTTCCAGGCAAGAATACTGGAGTGGGTTACCATTTCCTCCTCCAGGGGATGTTCCAGAACTGCCTCCTGCATTGGCAGGCAGATTGTTTACCACTGAGCCACCTGGGAAGCCCCATTAATATATGTATATTGAAAAGTGAGAATGCAAAATCCAAACAAATGAACCTAGTCACAGATTTTACACCTTCACAAAAATTAACTCAAACTAGATTGTAGACCTAAATGTAAAATGCAAAACCGATACATTTCTGGAAGATGACATAGGAAAAAAATTTAAATGACCTGCGATTTGGTGATAATTTTTTAGATACGACACCAGAAGCACTGGCCACAGAAGAAAACATTGACAAGTTAAAAAAAAAACTAAAATTAAAAACTGCTCCCTGAAGGGCACTGCTAAGAGAATGAAAAAAAGGAGACACAGACTAGGAGAAAATATTCGCAAAACACTTAGCTGTTAAAGTATTGGTATTCAAAATATACAAAGTACTGTTAAAACACCACAATACAGGGTCGTATGCGAGACAGCAAAAGAGACACAAATGTATAGAACAGTCTTTTGGACTCTGTGGGAGAGGAAGAAGGGGGATGATTTGGGAGAATGGCATTAAAATATGTATAATATCATATAAGAAATGAATCGCCAGTCCAGGCTCGATGCAGGATACAGGAAGCTTGGGGCTGGTGCACTGGGATGACCCAGAGTGATGGTATGCAAAGGGAGGGGGGTGGTTCAGGATGGGGAACATGTGTACACCCATGGCGGATGCATGTTGATGTATGGCAAAACCAATACAATATTGTAAAGTAAAAAAAAAATTAAATTAAAAAAAAAAACCACCACAATAACAAAACAAACAACCTAATTAAAAAATGGTCAAGAATCTAAAAAGACTCCTCTTTAAGATATACAGTGGCTCAGTCAGTAAAGAATCTGCCTGCAATGCAGAGGACCTGGGTTGGATACCTGGGTTGAGAAGATCCCTTGGAGGATGGCATAACAATCCACTCCAGTCTTCTTGTCTGGAGAATCCAATGAACAGAGGAGCCTGGTGGGCTGCAGTTCATGGGTTCACAAAGAGTCAGACATGACTGAGTGACTAAGCACACAAAGATACACAGATGGCTTATACGCATATGAAAAGATGTTTAAAGTTATATGTCATTAAAGAATTGCAGATTAAAACATCGAGATACCACAATACGACATATTTATAAGAATAGCAAAAATTCAAAAAACAAACTGACAAAAAACAAAACAAAAAACAGCAAACCTGAGAAATACTCAATGCTGGCAAGAATGTAAAACCATAGGAATTCTCTTCCGTTGCCAGCAGGAATGTAAAATGGTCCAGCCACATTGGAAGATAGTTTGGCTGTTTCTGGGCTTCCCTGATGGCTCAGACAGTAAAGAATCTGCCTGCGATGAGAAAGACCTGAGTTCGATCCCTGGATTGGGAAGATCGCCTGGAGAAGGGAATGGCAACCCGCTTCAGTATTCTGGCCTGGAGAATTCCATGGACTATATAGTCCATGGGGTTACAAAGAGTTGGACACAACTGAGCAACTTCATTTGCTCAGTGAATTAAATTAAATGTAGTCATAATATATGATCCAACAGTCAGTCTGCTAGGTATTTATTTGGTTGAATTGAAAACTATGTTGACACAAAAACCTACCCAACAATCTCCAAATAGTTTGATCCATAATTGCCCCAAACTGAAAGCAACCAAATTATCCTTCACTAGACGACTAAATAAACACACTGTGTTGTATTTATACAATAGAATGTTATTCAATGATTTTAAAAATTAACTATAAAGCCACACAAAAATAAATGAACCTTAAAGGCATATTGTTAAATGATAGATGCCAGTCTATAAAGGGTACCGTGAAATTCCTGCTGTATGATATTACGAAAAAGAGAAACTCTAGGGACAGTGTTAAAAAGAAAGAATAAAAAAAAAGCACTGGTTTCCAGGAGCTCAGGGATATGGGCATGGATGGAATAGGTGAGGAACTGGGAGGAGAGGGTGTGGGCAGAAGTGAGGGGTGGGAGTTTATAACAGTGAAACTATTCTGTATGACACTATAATGGTGGATACATGATATTATTCATTTGTCAAATCCACAGAACATTATAGCACAAGGATGAACCTTAATGCACATGAAGGAATTTAGTTACCAGTAATATATTAATATTGGGCTCATTAAACGTAAAAATATACCTAATATATTAATGTAAAACATTAATAAATGGTGAAACTGTATGCAGGGGAGGGCAATATGTGGGAACTCTCTGTACTATACTGTCTAGTAAATTTTCTGTAAATTCAAAAGTATTCTAAAAAATAAATCTGCTAAGTGAAAAAAAAATCTGATGTGCCTTTGTATGAAAAGCATAGAACAGGACAGAGAAAAGTGGAACATGATAGTGGAAGGGCAAATGAAATATATCCAGCATTTGAGAAACGATTTGACATCTAGATATCAAGACATACTATAAAGCTGTATCAAATCAGGTAGGCTGATGTTGGTCTAGGGGAATATTTGCTAGAACAATTTAATTGGTGAAACCTCAGAAACAGGTTTATGGACAAATGGAACTTTGATCCCATGAAATAAGAAACACTGCCGATCAGTGCATGGACTCTCCCATGGTGCAGGAAATGTTTTCCTATGTTAGAAAAGAATGTTTAAATCCTATGTTATGGCAAACATACAAAAAAAACCAAATTCCTGATGGATAAAGGAACGAAATGATAAAAACAAAGTTGTAAAAAATTTAGAAGAAAAATGACCTTCTGGTAGTTAAGCATTTCTTAAATAAGACTCAAAGTCATAAAAGCTAAAATAAACTTTGTGATAATTTGACTATATTAACAAATGTTTCTAGAAAAGATATCTAGTCCACCTTCAAAAATTAATACAAAAACTGCAGACTTAGAGAAAATAATCACAACAGTTATCTTTGACCAAGGACTAAATCACTAAATTACTTCTAAATTGCTTCTAAATTACTCAGAAAAAATTAGCAACAGAATAGAAGAATGAGCAAAATATGCAGTAGAAGATCCTGATGAACCGTAAAAATTAGTCATATAAATAAATGTTCAATTGTATCACTTAGGTATTTGGGAAAGTGCAAACTTAAGCAATAATGGGATACCATTTTATACTTATTAGAATGGAAAAAAGAAAAATATTTTCTAACATCATGCTTTTGGTTTGTTGTGGAGAAACAAACATTTCTAAACCATGATAATTGGAGTATAATCAGCATAACTTGGTAAGTAATTTGATAATATTTGGTAAATCTGAAAAATATATAATTTTCACTTAGAAATTTTACTCTCATATCAAAAATCAGTGTCTATTTTGTCAATATTATATTCTTGTTAATATGTGTGGCTTTATGTGACTAATGTAGGACTCTAACAATTCTTTTGGTTATAAAATTTACATTATATTTTGACTTTATATCAAGACAAATTTACCAGACAGAGAAAGCATTGGTCATTGGAATAAAATAGAGATCTCAAAAATTTCCTAATGTCTACTCAGAAATCTATTCAATAGCAGCATTATAGTTTCAATATAGTTGAAAATAGTTATTGTCTATTTTAATTTGCTGATGAAGATCAAACTCACTGAACTCTTATTTCACATGGTTTGTTTTTCTTCACCAAAAAAGAAAACAGTTTTGAAAGGCAGATGATATTTGATTCTTCTGCTTGAGAATTCTGGGTTATAAATAAAAATCCACTGGCATTCCCATCATTCACCACCTCACTCCTGTCCACATTCTTTTATGGGCTCTGACACTATAGTGGTGTTTCCTAACCTTTTATTCTTAATCTTGAACAAAAACCCTGGTGTGCCTGTCAGAATTTTAAGGGAAAGAATAAAGAAATTATACATTATAATGCCAGTAAATGAGAGACGAATAATTTGAAATGGTAGATTTGAAAGAGACTGAATGAAATTTGCTATTCTTAAGGAACTTTACTAAGGCATTTAGGAGAAAAAGATCTCAATCAATATATTTTTCTAACAGCTGAACCATAAATATAATTTACTGATTGTTATATTTATCTAGTGATATATGGTGCTATTTATTTCACCTTCAGGCACAGTGGACATTACCAGAAGCAGATTATTTGATTGTTATAGTGTTTAGCAAAATATACTTATTTTGTCAATAAAAAATGTTGTGAGAGTACTAAATACATTATTCAGGCAGTACAAAAATAAGAAATTCATTCTGACAGTGTCATGAATCTTATGAGTTTTAGGAAAACATTTATAAAAAGTCAATCCAAAATTAATATCTAAATGTAAAATAATGATATTGTATTTCATTGTGAATTTACTATATGTCAAACACTCATAAGTAGTTCACCTGAAGTATCTATTTAACTCTCAAGTAACTCTATGAGTCATTAAATACTACTATTATTCCAATTATATGAATGCAGTACTGAATTTTAGATAATATAAGATCACACAGATAGTAAAACTAGTGAGTGGCCTGACTATTATAGCCATTATTCTTCCCTGTCTATCTGTCATGTACTGATTTTCTGCCAGTTTGAACTATTCATTACTGACAGAGATATTTTGAAGAGTCCAACTATAATAGTGTATATTTATCATTTAAGTTGCATTGGTGTTTGCTTCACCTACTCTTTGATGCCCTGGTGTTAGGTACATATATATTTAAGATTAATATGTCTTCTTTCAGGATTGACCTCTTTGTCATTATATAATGTTCCTTTTTATCCTGAAGTCTGCTTTGTCTGAAATTAATGTGGTTGAGCCAGCTTTATTTTGAGTAATGATAGCACTATATAGCCTCTCTTTCCCTTTACTTTCAATTGAAGTCTTTTAAGTGAATTTCTTGTAGACAATGTATAATTTGGCTCTTAAATCTCTTCTGACATCCTCTGCCTTTCAATTTGTGTATTAAACCATTCAAATTTGAAGTGATCATCTGTATGGTTAGACTAACATCCACCATTTTTGCAACTATTTTCTGAATGCTGCATTAGTCCTTTGTTTCTTTTGTACCTTCTCATACTCTGTCTTTTCTGGTTTTAATTCAGCAATTTATATGACCTGACTTTATCTCCTCTCACAGTGTATCAGTTTACTTAAAAATATCTAATGGTTGCCTTAGAATGTACAATAAATATTTTAAGCTAGTCTAATTCCAGTTGAGCTATTTCAAATCCTGAAAAATGATGCTGTGAAAGTGCTGCACTCAATATGCCAGCAAATTTGGAAAACTCAGCAGTGGCCACAGGACTGGAAAAGGTCAGTTTTCATTCCAATCCCAAAGAAAGGCATTGCCAAAGAATGCTCAAACTACTGCACAATTGCACTCATCTCACACACTAGTAAAGTAATGCTCAAATTCTCCAAGCCAGGCTTCAGCAATCCGTGAACCATGAACTTCCAGATGTTCAAGCTGGTTTTAGAAAAGGCAGAGGAACCAGAGATCAAATTGCCAACATCCGCTGGATCATGGAAAAAGAAAGAGAGTTCCAGAAAAGCATCTATTTCTGCTTTATTGACTATGCCAAAACCTTTGACTCTGTGGATCATAATAAACTGTAGAAAATTCTAAAAGAGATGGGGATACTAGACCACCTGACCTGCCTCTTGAGAAACTGTACCCAGGTCAGGAAGCAATAGTTAGAACTGGACATGGAACAGCAGACTGATTCCAAATAGGAAAAGGAGTACTTCAAGGCTGTATATTGTCACCCTGTTTATTTAACTTATATGCAGAGTACATCATGAGAAACGCTGGGCTGGAAGAAGCACAAGCTGGAATCAAGGTTGCTGGGAGAAATATCAATAACCTCAGATATGCAGATGACACCACTCTTATGGCAGAAAGTGAAGAGGAACTAAAAAGCCTCTTGATGAAGGTGAAAGAGGAGAGTGAAAAAGTTGGCTTAAAGCTCAACATTCAGAAAACGAAGATCATGGCATCTGGTCCCATCACTTCATGGGAAATCGATGGGGAACAGTGGAAACAGTGTTTTTTTGGGGGGGGCTCCAAAATCACTGCAGATGGTGATTGCAGCCATGAAATTAAAGGATGCTTACTCATTGGAAGGAAAGTTATGACCAACCTAGATAGCATATTCAAAAGCAGAGACATTACTTTGCCAACAAAGGTCTGTCTAGTCAAGCCTATGGTTTTTCCAGTAGTCATGTATGGATGTGAGAGTTGGACTACAAAGAAAGCTGAGCGCCGAAGAATTGGTGCTTTTGAACTGTGGTATTGGAGAAGACTCTTGAGAGTCCGTTGGACAGCAAGGAGATCCAACCAGTCCATTCTGAAGGAGATCAGCCCTGGGATTTCTTTGGAAGGAATGATGCTAAAGCTGAAACTGCAGTACTTTGGCCACCTCATGCGAAGAGTTGACTCATTGGAAAAGACTCTGATGCTGGGAGGGATTGGAGGCAGGAGGAGAAGGGGACGACAGAGGACGAGATGCCTGGCTGGCACCACTGACTCGATGGACATGAGTCTGTGTGAACTCCGGGAGTTGGTGATGGACAGGGAGGCCTGGCGTGCTGCGATTCATGGGGTTGCAAAGAGTCGGATACGACTGAGCGACTGAACTGATCTGAACTGAACTTAGTTTTCTATGTGATATTAGATACTATGTAAAGGATTTTTTTAACTTGTTTAGTGACAGACTTTTTTAGCAAGAATTGTTTTAGTGAAATCCTGTTTGCCATTTTGAGTAGAACTAAGGCCTCATGTTGGAGGGTAATTTAAAGTCATTCTAAAGAGTAGTTTAGAGGCAAAATTAAATGAGCTTTAAATACAAAGGCAAAAAGTATGAACTTCATCCTATGTATAATGAGAATGTATTGAAAGTTTTGATGTGGGTGAGTAATATAATAAGTGAAATAAATGTTTTATGGAGAGTAGTTTGGACTTGAAATTAGAATGTAAATTACACAATAGACATATTAGAAGAATAATTCTCCATTGCATGCATGTGTAGTTCATATAGAAATGAAAAAAAGACAGGAATGTAATTGGTAGACAATGTTAAAATTGGACCTGCCTGAAGGGTTAGTTTGGGGAAAGAGGGAAAATATAAAACTTAAATCACTATTTAGTCATGAAGTTTTAGAATTTATAAATCAAAGCATACTTGTGTGCTCTAGTGTGCTCAGTTTGTTAGTCATGTTTGATTCTTTGCAATCCCATGGACTATAGCCCACCAGGCTCCTCTGGCTATAGAATTTTCCAGGCAAGAATACTGGAGTGAGTTGCCGCTTCCTGTTCCAGGAGATCTTCCCAACTCAGGAATGGAACCTACATGTCTTGTGTCTCCTGCATTGGCAGGTGGATTCTTTACCACCTGGGAAGCCCAAAACATACTTATTCCTCCACATAAGTCATTCTAATATTGAAAATATAAATAACCGATCTTCTAAAGTCTTATAGTTGTGTGGAGCTAAATTAATTTTTGTTATGTAAATATAAATAAAAAACTTATACTGAGAACTGAATTAGATGTACTATGATTATTGCACAGTTGCACTCATCTGACATGCTAGCAAAATAATGTTCAAAATTCTCCAAGCTAGGCTTCAACATTATGTAAACTGAGAAATTCCAGATGTTCAAGCTGGATTTAGAAAAGGCAGAGGAACCAGAGATCAAATTGCCAACATCCGCTGGATTGTCAAAAAATCAAGAGAACTCCAGAAAAACATCTGCTTCTGTTTCATTGACTATGCCAAAGCCTTTGACTCTGGATCACAACAAACTGTGGAAAATACTTAAAGAGATGGGAAACCAAACCACCTCACTTGCCTCCTGAGAAACCTGTCTGCAGGTCAAGAAGCAACAGTTAGAATAGGACATGAAACCACTGACTGGTTCCAAATTAGGAAGGAGTATGTCAAGGCTGTATATTGTAACCCTGTTTATTTAACTTATATGTAGAGTTCATCATGCAAAATGCCAGGCTGGATGAAGCCCAAGCTGGAATCAAGATTGCTGGGAGAAATATCAATAACCTCAGATATGCAGATGACACCACCCTTATGGCAGAAAGTGAAGAGGACCTAAAGAGCCTCTTGATGAAGGCGAAAAAAGCAAGTGAAAAAGCTAGCTAAAAATTCAGTGTTCAAAAAACCAAGATCACATCATCCGGTCCCATCACTTCATGGCAAATAGATGGGGAAACAAAGGAAACAATGAAAGACTTTTCTTTCTCGGGCTCCAAAATCACTGCAGATGGTGACTGTAGCCATGAAATTAAAAGATGATTGCTCCTTGGAAGAAAAGCTTCTAAGAACAATAGACAGCATATTAAAAAGCAGAGACATTGCTTTGCCAAAAAAGGTCTGTCTAGTTAAGCCTATGGTTTTTCCAATTGTCATGTATGGATGTGAGAGTTGGACCATAAAGAAAGCTGAGTGTCGAAGAATTGATGCTTTTGAACTGTGGTGTTGGAAAACACTCTTGAGAGTCCCTTGGACTGCAAGGAGATCCAACCAGTCAATCCTAAAGATCAGTCCTGAATATTCATTGGAAGGACTGATGCTGAAGCTAAAACTCCAATATTTTGGTCACCTGTTGTGAAGACCCAACTCATTGGAAAAGACCCTGATGCTAGGAAAGATTGAGGGCAGGGGGAGAAGGGGAGAACAGAGGATGAGATGGTTGGATGGTATCACCAAGTCAATTGACATGAGTTTGAGCCAACTCCAGGAGATTGTAAGGACAGGGAAGCCTGGCGGGTCACATTCCATGGGGTCGCAAATAGTCAGACAAGACTGAGTGACTGAACAGCAACAACATGATTATTGCTCTATCCATCACAGCAATTACATTTACTGTTTTATTTGCAATAAAATCTCATGAAACAGACTAAAGTCCCCTCTTAAGCAGAAGTAAAAATGAGAAATTATAAAAACTAAATTATATATTCTCAATTCTCACAGCTGTCTTAGATTTTCATAAGGTAATTACCTTGCTATCATCAAAATAAACTCAATAAAATACTTTATAAGAAATGTGTAAGAGGAAATTTTGATACATGTTATTTCATTTTAAGAAATATATTACTATCAGTTAAGTTCTACATTACATTTTTATATAAAAATTATAGTTCTTGTTTCCCAATATTTTGTAATAAAATATAATGTAAACTAGTGATTCTATGAATCAAATTTTTTTTCCTATAAAATACTCCAGCTAGAATATTTACTTGGAAACTGATAGTACATTTATTAGATTTCCAGAAATTTCAACTAAACATTTCATGAAATTCTTCTAATTCCCACTTGTAAAGAATATGAGAAATATTGACTGAGTGTAATGTTTCACTATATTGACTGTTACAAAGAATGTTGAGAATTGATGGCTCCTTTATGAAACCCAGCTCACTCAGGACTTAAATAAGCTTTTAATATAAATTTTTAAGAACTCTGCTTAAAAAGTATTGTTTCTTAAGAAAACCAAAACATAAAACTAAATTAAATTTCATGTATAAATGTCAAATTATTATTAGAAGCCCTGCACATTAAGTACTTCCAAACCTTTAATAATTGCTTTTTCTTTGACTTTTTAAAAGTAAAAGTATATTTTAAACTTATATTTCCAATTTATTGTTTTGGATGTTATACATTGCAATTATAGAACTGGCAAATAAATATATTTATCTCTTTAATTTTTTATACCTTGAAATATTGTTGTTGTTGTTTTAGTCACTAAGTCATGTCTGACTCTTTGCAATGCCATGGACTGTAGCCTGCCAGGATCCTCTGTCCATGAGATTTCCCAGGCAAGAATACCTGAGTGGGTTGCCATTTCCTTCTCCAGGGGCTCCTCCCAACCCAGGGATCAAACCTGTGTCTCCTGCATTGCCAGAGAGATTCTCTACCACTGAGTCACCTGGGAAGCCCACCTTGAAATACTGCTTTTACATAATTACAGTGATGATTATTCCACAACACTGATAAAAAGTGGTTCTGGAGTACATTCCTGGTTTTTTTTGTGTGTGTGTGTGACTCTAATGAGAATGCTACAGTCTTTTCCCATTATGTGTAATACTTGCTTTTGTATTGTATGTAGCTACATAATGTATACAAGAATATAAGCATAGTCGTTAGAATCCAATCTTAATTGCTATAACATTCAGACCTTAAATATTTATGGATTAAGCAAAATAAAAGTTCATTCCTTGATTGACTATGCTCTGAAAGTTGTGATGGAATTGACAAGTGTCTTGTTGCACTGTCTTTCCTGTAAACCTGCCCTCGCTTCTCTGGTACAAGATGTTTCACAATCACAATCCCATCTCAGAAATGTAAGGGGAAGAAAGGTTGCTTTGGACTTATTGCTAGCGCATCACAAAGACATAATCAAAGCTCAGATTTTTCTGACTTTAGAAACCTGCAATGATTTCCAGATTCCCACACTGAACTAAACTGCTAAGCAATTAGTTCCATTCAGAAAGAAAAGAGGAAGGAAGATAACATTACAGGCAGGGTTTGCCATGTAAGCAGTGATTCTTACAATCATATTTTCCAGATCCTGATGACTTCTTATAAATACAGCTCACAGTATCCTGTACTATTCTGGTTCCAAGGTGGCAAAAAAGGAGAGTGGAAACTTTTGAAGTAGAGAAAAATTTTTTTAAATGAGGCAACTTCATTAAAAAAGCTTACTGCCCTGAAGCAGTGCTGAATGACAGCACTTGATGCTAGTTTGTGAATCTACCTACTCCCATATTCTAGGTCAGAGACATCTTTCAGCACCTGCTGCATATTTTGTCTTGCCCTTTTATGAAAAATAAGAAAATGCAAAGCAAAATCATTGAAAGGCTTTCATATCTTGCTCAAGTAAGCTTAAACATCTTTTAAGGGGAGGTGTAATGTAAATAGATATAATGTAGTATTTCTGAAATACCTTAGCATGCTTTGAAGATCAGGAGAGGTTTGGAACCATGGCATGCTTCTGATTTACAACTTAATAACTTCAGTTTCTAGAAATAAAGTGGGGTTCTTATTTAAGTTCTTATTTAAGGGTTCTCATTTATTTCTCTGAAAACTAGTAATAATTTAAATTCATGACTTCTGTATTATTCATGCAGCCCAATTTAGTATGAACAGTGTTTCTCAGGTTCAATGTTTATAAAGGATATGTCTGGGGGTATACTGATCTTTATAACAAGCAGATGCTAAAAGTAACTCTTCATGTGCTGCCCTTATGAATCTGAGCCTGAAATATACTGCATGGTTTTGGCAACCTGATTATAGGAGGAAATGAGAATGTTTCCCTTGGGGGGGGGGGGGAAACTTTAGGAAGATATATACTTTAAAAGCAAATATATGGAAAAAAATGTTGACAAAAGGATATTTCTCTTTAGGGCAGGAGTCATATTTTAGAATTTGAGACATGTTGCTGGTGATTTCCTCAATATGGGCACTGATACGTTTGTTAATCAAAGATAAATAATGTATTAGAAACTATTACTAACTGAAGATCCAATAAAAATTAAAGCTTTTATATGTCATATAATTCAATAGGAAAATATGTCATGTTGTGAATGCAATTTAAATGCTAACAATTATATTAGATATAATACTAAAATAGTTGTATAAGGAACATTGGACATAACTGGAGGTATTGAATATCTGTTGAATAAAATAAGGAAATCCTTTATAAAATTATGTTTTCAGAATACTTGATGATAATTAGTGATTTTTTTTAATTTATAAGAATCTGGTGTTTATATGAGCCTTCCAGATGGACAAAATATCACTGTACTAATGACTATCTCATTAAAATTATGTAATTTTCACTTTTGCCATATTGTATCCATCATGTGTTTTTTAAAGAAGTTAATGAGGGTCTTTGAAGGAACATGATCCTATAATTATTATGGATGGCTAAAGTTTTTGGAATGTACTAGTAATTATTTCAAGAGAAAATATTAGTTACTAAACTATATAAGAGTTTTAGAACTATTTTCAAATAGTATTTTGAAAACTCTCTTTGCTGCTGCTTCTGCTGCTAAGTCGCTTCAGTCGTGTCTGACTCTGTGCAACCCCATAGACGGCAGCCCACCAGGCCCCGCCATTCCTGGGATTCTCCAGGCAAGAACACTGGAGTGGGTTGCCATTTCCTTCTCTAATGCATGAAAGTGAAAAGTGAAAGTGAAGTCGCTCAGTCGTGTCCGATTCTCAGCGACCCCATGAACTTCAGCCTATCAGGCTCCTCTGTCCATGGGATTTTCCAGGCAAGAGTACTGGAGTGGGTTGCCATTGCCTTCTCCGAAACTCTCTTTAGATATTCTCAAATTTATCAATTCAAGAATATCTGCTGTTTTAAAATTATGTTCTGATGACTGTGAAAGTAAGAGAGTAAATACAACATTTATTGTATTTTCCCAATGACTTTGATTATTGGTTAAAAAAAAAAAAAGTAGGTAGACCTTGTTGGCCAGAAACTTGTTCTCAAATTCTAATTCTTTTATTTTTTTTCTTTTATTCTAAAATGAAGGAGTTAGGTTAAGTTATTTGACGTTTTTTTGAACCCACCCACACCATCAACTTCAAATTGGAGATAATAACTAATAAATAAGTAAACATTTTTTCATGTAGAGTAAATGAAATAATCTGTGTAAGGTCTTGATTCATAATAGGAATTTAGGAATTCAGAAAATGATATTTAACATGTACCTATAGTCTTTCATTTGCTTTTTTTTCCACTTTAAAAAGTATGTTATGAAAGAATGAAACTAGAACACTTTCTAACACCATACAAAAAAATAAACTCAAAATGGATTAAAGATCTAAACATAAGACCAGAAACTATAAAACTACTAGAGGAGAACATAGAAGTAAAAATAATAATAATAATAATAATAGGCAAAACACTCTGACATAAATCACAGTAGGATACTCTATAACCTACCTCCCAGAATATTGGAGATAAAAGCAAAAATAAACAAATGGAACCTAATTAAAATTAAAAGCTTCTGTACAACAAAGGAAGCTATAAACAAAGTGAAAAGACAGCCTTCAGAATGGGAGAGAATAATAGCAAATGAAGCAACTGACAAAGAATTAATCTCAAAAATATACAAGCAACTCCTGCAGCTCAATTCCAGAAAAATAAATGACCCAATCAAAAAATGGGCCAAAGAACTAAACAGACATTTCTCAAAAGAAGACATACAGATGGCTAACAAACACATGAAAAGATGCTCAACATCATTCATTATCAGAGAAATGCAAATCAAAACCACAATGAAGTACCATTTCACACCAGTCAGAATGGCTAAGATCCAAAAGTCTACAAGCAATAAATGCTGGAGACGGTGTGGAGAAAAGGGAACCCTCTTACACTGTTGGTGGGAATGCAAACTAGTACAGCCACTATGGAGAACAGTTTTTTCCTTAAAAAACTGGAAATAGAACTGCCTTATGATCCAGCAATCCCACTGCTGGGCATACACACTGAGGAAACCAGAAGGGAAAGAGACACGTGTACCCCAATGTTCATCGCAGCACTGTTTATAATAGCCAGGACATGGAAGCAACCTAGATGTCCATCAGCAGACGAATGGATAAGAAAGCAGTGGTACATATACACAATGGAGTATTACTCAGCCATTAAAAAGAATATATTTGAATCAGTTCTAATGAGGTGGATGAAACTGGAGCCTATTATACAGAGTGAAGTAAGCCAGAAAGAAAAACACCAATACAGTATACTAACACATATATATGGAATTTAGAAAGATGGTAACAATAAGCCTGTATGAGAGACAGCAAAAGAGACACAGATGTATAGAACAGTCTTATGGACTCTGTGGGAGAGGACAAGGGTGGGATGATTTGGGAGAATGGCATTGAAACATGTAAAATATCATATGTGAAAGGAATCGCCAGTCCAGGTTTGATGCATGGTACAGGACGCTCGGGGCTGGTGCACTGGGATGACCCAGAGGGATGGCTAGGGAGGGAGGTGGGAGGGGGGTTCAGGATGGGGAACACAGGTATACCTGTGGTGGATTCATGGTTCACATATTGTTGAAGCCTGGCTTGGAGAAATTTGAGCATTACTTTACCAGCGTGTGAGATGAGTGCTATTGTGCGGTAGTTTGAGCATTCTATTACATTGCCTTTCTTTGGGATTGGAATGAAAACTGACCTTTTCCAGTCCTGTGGCCACTGCTGAGTTTTCCAAATTTGCTGGCATATTGAATGCAGCACTTTCACAGCATCATCTTTCCGGATTTGAAATAGCTCAGCTGAAATTCCATTACCTCCACTAGCTTTGTTTGTAGTGATGCTTTCTAAGGCCCACTTGACTTCACATTCCAGGATGTCTGGCTCTATGAGAGTGATCACACCATCATGATTATCTTGGTTGTGAAGATCTTTTTTGTACAGTTCTTCTGTGTAGAGTGCATTAATAATTCTCAAACATTTTCAATTGCTTAATCTACAAGTGAAAATGGTAGATAGGTTCCAAATAGGAAAAGGAGTACATCAAGGCTGTATATTGTCACCCTGCTTATTTAACTTCTATGCAGAGTACATCATGAGAAACGCTGGGCGGGAAGAAGCACAAGCTGGAATTAAGATTGCTGGGAGAAATATCAATAACTTCAGATATGCAGATGACACCACCTTTATGGCCGAAAGTGAAGAGGAACTAAAAAGCCTCTTGATGAAAGTGAAAAGTGGAGAGTGAAAAAGTTGGCTTAAAGCTCAACGTTCAGAAAACAAAGATCATGGCATCTAGTCCCATCACTTCATGGGAAATAGATGGGGAAACAGTGTCAGACTTTATATTTTTGAGCTCCAAAATCACTGCAGATGGTGATTGCAGCCATGAAATTAAAGGACGCTTACTCCTTGGAAGGAAAGTTATGACCAACCTAGATAGCATATTCAAAAGCAGAGACATTACTTTGTCAACAAAATCCATCTAATCAAGGCTATGTTTTCTCCAGTGGTCATGTATGGATGTGAGAGTTGGACTGTGAAGAAAGCTGAGCAATGAAGAATTGATGCTTTTGAACTGTGGTGTTGGAGAAGACTCTTTAGAGTCCGTTGGACAGCAAGGAGATCCAACCAGTCCATTCTAAAGGAGATCAGTCCTGGGTGTTCATTGGAGGGACTGATGCTAAAGCTGAAACTCCAGTACTTTGGCCACCTCGTGCTATGAGTTGACTCATTGGAAAAGACTCTGATGCTGGGAGAGGTTGTGGTCAGGAGGAGAAGGGGACGACAGAGGATGAGATGGTTGCGTGGCATCAGCTACTTGATGGACATGAGTTTGAGTGAACTCCAGGAGTTGGTGATGGACAGGGAGGCCTGGCGTGCTGCGATTCATGGGGTCGCAAAGAGTTGGACAGGACTGAGTGACTGAACTGAACTGAACTCAATCTACAAGTTCTTCAGAAAATATTAATATCTAAAATATCACTGTATAAGATCTCCATATAATCAACGAGGGGATGGACAAAGCATTCCTTTTATATAATCACTAGTGAAATATTCCTATTTATTAGAGGCTGAAGGTTGTAATGAAAAAAGGAACTGAAAACTGAACTGGAAGAGGAGTTCTAACTTCAAATGAGTTTGATTTGCATGATCCTGTGTCTTAAGTTTACTCCATTGGCTGGACTTAATAGTTCTACCCAATGCTTCCATGGTGTTGGTAAGCACTGAAAGTTCAAGGAAAGTCTTCAAATTTCTTTTAGACAGAGTAGCTCTGTCCTCTCTGGGTCACCCTGGAATACAGGATATTCAATGCAATTAAGTGTAGGTTCCCCCAAAATAGCTTAGTGAATTGAGACTTTGACTTTCATAGATACATGATCACTCATTTTTAAAAAAATTTTTTTAGGAAATTGGTGTCTTTTTATTTATTTAACTTTTTGGCCACACCATGCAGCATGTGGAATCTTAGTTCCCTGACCAGGGATTGAGCTCAGCCCCCCTGCACTGGGAGCACAGAGTATTAACCATTGGACTGCCAGGGAAGTCCCAAGATAAGCACTCTTTTAAATGCTAATTGAAATTTCTGAGCATGAATATTTTAACTTTAATTTTTAATATAAATCTTTCTAAAATATATATGTGCCTCAGACTTCTTAACACATTCCACATAAAATAATGTAACTTAATATCTGCCTCAAGAATTCAAAGTGAAAACAAAAAGCACACACAGTTTCTGGATAGTACAGACATACTATTATAGACATTTTTATAATCAGAGCTTTTGATACAGAGAAATAAATCAGTACAGAGGAGGCACTGTAGTCTACTTCATTGGAAAAAAATCCTGATATATGTTTTATTTCAAACATATCTCCCCCTATATCAGAGTAACTCATGTCTATCACCTCTTCACCCTTCTCCCTACTCCACATATCACATATTTCAAAAGCTTTTATTGTTGATTTGTCTTTATGGTGGAATATTGATTCTCCTAGTGGCTTCTTGCCTTACTTCTGCATGTGACTATTTCTAACTTCTGATTATTCAGTGATGTGTCATCTTTTCTTTAATCTCTATTTTTGAGAGCCTTGACAGCTGATGAACCAGGCCGTTTTTAACTACTACTTCTGCTACGACCAAATTTAATTTACAGCATCATTTCTATTACCTGATCTCTATTTCTCTTCACTTTTCTTCTTCTCTTGTCTGTTTTTTTCCAGTAAAGCTTCACCTTTCTATTAGATGATTTAGACAGTATTTTACATTTCCGGTTAGCAAACATTAAATGTTACAATAATAATAACTTCTGAGTGTTAGTGTTTACTTACCTTTGTAATTTGAGTGTAGCTTTTGATATTTAACATGCTTGGGACTTTCCCAAGCACTTATTCATTTATTTAATGAATATTTGTTGAATTCCAGCTATGAACAAAGGACTGTGCTAGATGCTGAATGAAATGACCAATAAAATGGAAATGTCTCATCCATAATGGGATTTTGGTGGAGGTGGTGATGTTCATGTTTAATATTATATAATATTTTAGAAATTGCTTAATTTTCTTAAGCTTCAATTTATACCTCTATAATGAGGATAGTAATAACGTATCACAAGGTTGGGTTTGAAATTAAATATGGTTATGTATTAAAAGTATTCATTTTAGCTTTTAACAATTAAGAACTCAATTATGGCTATTTTTATTATTCTACTGTCATTATTTTACTATGTGTGAAGAAGAACTAAGGAGCTTCTTGATGAAAGTGATAGAGGAGAGTGAAAAAGGTGGGGTAAAGCTAAACATTCAGAAAACTAAGATCATGGCATCTGGTCCCATCACTCCATGGCAAATAGATGGGGAAACAGTGGAAACAGTGACAGAATTTATTTTTTTGAGCTCAAAAATCACTGCAGATGGTGACTGCAGCCATGAAATTAAAAGACGCTTACTTCTTGGAAGAAAAGTTATGACCAACGAAGACAGCATATTGAAAAGCAGAGACATTACTTTGCCAACAAAGGTCCATCTAGTCAAAGCTATAGTTTTTCCAGTAGTCATGTATGGATGTGAGAATTGGACTATAAAAAAAGCTGAGCACTAAAGAATCGATGCTTTTGAATTGTGGTGTTGGAGAAGACTCTTGAGAGTCCCTTGGACTGCAAGGAGATCCAACTAGTGCATCCTAAAGGAAATCAGTCTTGAATGTTCATTGGAAGGACTGATGCTGAAGCTGAAATGCCAATACTTTGGCCACCTGATGTGAAGAACTGACTCATTTAAAATGACCTTGATGCTGGGAAAGATTGAAGGTGGGAGGAGAAGGGGTTGACAGAGGATGAGATGGTTGGATGGCATCACTGACTCAATGGACATGAGTTTGAGTAAACTCAGTGAGTTGATGATGGACAGGGAGATCTGGCATGCTGCAGTCCATGGGGTCTCAAAGAGTCGGACATGACTGAGCAACTGAACTGAACTGAACTGTCATTTTACCATCTGCTTTTATATACATATTTCTAAATCTCATGTTCTGGGTGTTCTTTGGAATGGTGCTAAGGTTGAAACTCCAGTAATTTGGCCACCTCATGCGAAGAGTTGCTCATGGGAAAAGACTCTGAGGCTGGGAGGGATTGGGGGCAGGAGACAGGGACAACAGAGGATGAGATGGCTGGATGGCATCACCAACTAGATGGACATGAGTTGAATAAACTCCAGGAGTTGGCGATGGACAGGGATGCCTGACATGCTGCAATTCATGGGGTCGCAAAGAGTCAGACATGACTGAGTGACTGAACTGGACTGAAATCTCATGACAGTTCTAAAAGTAAGTACTACAGTAGTTTCTTGACAGATAAGGTAAGTGACCAAAGCTCAGATAAGTTGTGTTCTGACCAAGAATCAGGGTCAAAATGTAGTACAGGGTCCTGAATGGGCATGACCTATAGGATGGGACACTGCTCTGTCCACAGCCATTCACCCAGCTGTACTCTGTCCCCTGCAAATACACAGGCTCCTTCCTCTGTCCCCAGAACTCAGATCAGCTGTTCTGTCATCTGAGAAGGCTTCCTGTATCCTAGGTAAAGTGAATCTACTTTTATTCTACAGTAACTATATGTACATATTTCACTTGTGCAGTACCTCTATATTTTCAGATATTATTAGCTAATTTTCTTGTTTTCTTTGCTTAGCAAGGAGCTTTTTGCTGCCCTTAGTCTAACTCTTTATCTTTGTGTCTGCAGTATCTTTCACAATCCCTAGTAAATAATACTTTTTTTTAAAACAAATGTTAGTTGAATTGAATTGAAAAAAAAAACCATGACATTTATAGCACTTTATATATTGATTAAAAGACATTATACATCTTTGTCTTCATGATGAACAGCAAGTCCCTTTCCTTGTTTAGATAGCTATCTTTTTTCTATTTATTATGTACTTGAGGATATCTTGGTTTATTCAACAGTATCTGATAGCCTGAAATCCTGACATTTCTTTTTTCCAATATCCCCTCACTCTATATTTCTGCCTGGTTTAAATTAATAAATCAACATGTTGTCTTGTTAAACACTGATAACTAAAGCAAGGAGCTTGTAATTTCATCATGTTGTGCCTTAAGTATTTAGTCCATCCATCAAAATAACTTAAACTCCATGTTGTGAAATTACTTCATAGCATAACATGAGGATTGCACAATACTTGATTACTGTGGAAATGTTAATTTCTTAAGTTTATTGTGTAATAGCTTAGTGTGTAGAGAATCAACCTACAATGCAGGAGACAGAGGAGACAAAAGTTCAGTCCCTGGATCAGGAAGATCCCCTGTAGTAGGAAATGGAAATTCACTCCAGTACTCTTGCCTGGATAATTTAATGGACAGTGGAGCCTGGTGAGCAGACATAGGAGCCTGGCAGGCTATAATCCATGGGGTGGAGAAGAGTTAGACATGACTGAGTGCACACACATGAGCATGCACACACACACACACACACACACACACACACACACAAATCGTTTATAGACCATTACAGAACAAAAACTTCATGAAGTGCTAGCATTTCCATAGACTAGCCTATTTTCCCATATATCAGTAGGGAAATAATCTATGATATATTGATAAGCTATTTTGAGTTTAGGGCCAATTTGTCTTCCGAAAAGTATAGGTTTCAAATTTCATACCCTACCTTTCTACCACCCCGTTACAAACAGATATTAAAATAATCATACTTCCTTAAGATGAAGTTGCCTTCTTTTTCTAAGCCTCTTGAATTGGCTGCTTAATGATTTAAAATTTCTTGTTAAATTGATGAATGCATTTAAGATTATAAAATTTCCACTAAAAATTATTTAGCTGCATCTTGGCATCTGGTCCCATCACTTCATGGCAAATAGATGGGGAAACAGTGGAAACAGTGGCAGACTTTATTTTGGGGGGTTCCAAAATCACTGCAGATGGTGACTGCAGCCATGAAATTATAAGAGGCTTACTCCTTGGAAGGAAAGTTATGACCAACCTAGACAGCATATTCAAAAGCAGAGACATTACTTTGCCAACAAAGGTCCATCTAGTCAAGGCTATGATTTTTCTAGTAGTCATGTATGGATGTGAGAGTTGTACTATAAAGAAAGCTGACCACAAAGAATTGATGCTTTTGAATTGTGGTGTTGGAGAAGACTCTTAAGAATCCCTTGGACTGTAACGAGATCCAACCAGTCCATCCTAAAGGAAATCAGTCCTGAATATTAATTGGAAGGACTGATGCTGAAGCTGAAACTCCAATACTTTGGCCACCTGATGTGAAGAGCTGACTCCTTTGAAAAGACCTTGATGCTGGGAAAGATTGAAGGCGGGAGGAAAAGGGGATGACAGAGGATGAGATGGCTGGATGGCATCACTGACTCGATGAATATGAGTTTGAGTAAACTCCGGTAGTTGGTGATGGACAGGCAGGCCTGGCGTGCTGCAATCCATGGGGTCTCAAAGAGTTGGACACGACTGAGGGACTGAACTGAGGTTAATTGTTATGCATTATTTTAATTGTCCACAGTTCTGAAGATATTGAAAACTTATCATTTTTTCTTTATGAGTCATTGAGGCATTTATATATATGCATGATATTTTATATATCATGAATATGTATATGGGCTTCCCTTGTGGCTCAGCTGGTAAAGAATCTGCCTGCAGTGTAGGAGACCTGGGTTCGATATCTGGGTTGGGAAGATCCCCTGGAGAAGGGAAAGGCTACCCACTCCAGTATTGTGGCCTGGAGAATTCCATGGACTGTATAGTCCACGGGGTTGCAAAGAGTAGGACACGACTGAGTGAATGAGGCTTCCCGTGTAGCTCAGTTGGTAAAGTATCTGCCTGCAGTGCAGGAGACCTGAGTTCAGTTCCTGAGTCAGGAAGTTCCCCTGGAGAAGGAAATGGCAATCCACTCCAGTATTCTTGCCTGTAGAATCCCATGGATAGAGGAACCTAGTGGGCTACAGTTCATGGGATCACAAGAGTCGGACATGAATTAGAGACTTAGTGCTGTATATATATATATATATATATATAGTTTCGAAACTCATCAGACTTTGATCTCCTTTGAGTTTTTTTAGTGTTTTGTTATAATATATCACACTATGTTGAAAGTATCTATATAATATTGAATTTTTTTGTTTTATTGATAATTCCTTCAAAATTATATAGAAAATGCTTAAAGCATACTTAAAAAATAATGTCTATTGTGAGATATAGGTTCCATTTGTACATGTACATTAGAATAACTGTGAATTCAGAGTTTCTATGACCTTCTTAAATTTTAAGCTACTGTCAATAACTTTTTCATAGACATGCATAAAAGCCTCTTTGATTCATGTTTGATGAATTATTCTTGAGATTTTATCAGTCTTTCCTTTATATATTTCAAAGGTCTATTTTTTAATGTGCTTAGGAAGCCATGATTATTGTTATCTTTGTATTTTTGTGATTTGCAAAATATGATGCAGTATGAAGAATGCCATAATTTTCTGTGTTAACAAAGATTCATTTCTCTCTCATACAAAATACATTGTGGATCTGTAACATAACTCAGCAATTCCAGGTGAAAGTGGACTCTACATGGCAACTTCACCATGTAAAACTATACTATCCAATACAGTAGGACTCTTAGTGGTTACTAAGCACTTGATATATGGCTGTCTCATAAGAGATATGCTATAAGCATAAAATAATTTAAGTTACTATTAAAATATAAAGTGCTTTTATACTGATAATATACATTGAAATGGTTACATTTTGCATATATCAGTTTAAATAAAATATTGTTGAAATTAATTTTACTGGTATCATTTTACTTTAAAAAATGTGCTAATAGAAAATTTAGAACTATCTATGTGTGTCATACAATATTCCAACTGGAAAGCTCTGATCCAAAAGAGTTTTAAATATACATTTTAATGAGTGTGTAAATATACATTTTAATGTGTCTATGGACTATGAACTCTAGTGCTTTTGATGTCTGAAAGTATCTTTATTTTATAGATATTCTTAAATAATAAGGCAGCTAGAAACAGATATTTCAGTTGAAAGTTATTTTCCTTAGCTACGTCATACCATTGTTTTCTGATATTTATGATAGCTGATAGTAAGTATATTGTGATCTGTTCTCTGTTTCTCTTTTTTTTTCATGATCTGACTTTCCATTTGCATTTATGATTGTTTCTCTTTAATTCTTGATAAGTTGTAGTTTCAGTGTAATCTGACGTGTGTGTGTGTGTGTACTCAGTCATGTCTAACTCTTTGCAACCCTCTGGACTGTAGCCCACCAGGCTCCGATGTCTGTGAGATTCTCCAGGCAAGAATACTAAAGTGGGTTGCCATTTCCTTCTCCAAGGGATCTTCCCAACCCAGGAATTGAATCTATGTCTTCTGTGACTCCTGCATTGCAGGCAGATTCTTCACTGCTGAGCCTTCGGGGAAGGGGTCAAACTGAATAGGTGAGAACTTATTTATCCTTTTTGGAACTCAGCCTGCAAATTTTCACGTAGGATTCACGTGTTTTCACTGTTTCTTTAGGTGACTTTTCTGCTATTCATCTGGGATTCTTGGATTCTAATTGTAGGTGGAGTCTCTCAATGTATGCTTCATTTCTCTTAGTGCTCTTTTATATTTCTAATTTTGTGTCTCTCAATACTGCATTCTGAGTTGATTGCCCATTATCTTCCAGTTTAACAGTACTCTTTGACTGTTTTCAAGTCTCCTGTTGGATGTTTTCTTTCTAGAGATAATATTTTGAAGTCTCAGATTTTCAATTTATTTTCAATTTCTTCAAATACATGTATTTGTACAGTTTATGCTTTTTCAATTTTGGAGAAAATACTCTGGTGATGCAATTTCTTTCTTTAGCTTTCTAAAGACTGAACATTTTTTAGAAATCTTCTCAAAAACTTCAATTACTTTTATTTCATCTGGAGTGAATCCTACTTTCAATTGCTAATATTTTGGGCTATTATTCTCATTGGTAGCTTCAAATACCTTGATTTTTTGACTTGCAATTTAATTTAATAGATAACCATGAAATTTTCATGTCATTAAATATCTTCAGATTTTAATTGTTAATATGAATATTATTGCTCTATAAGCACTAATATGGGGCTTCCCAGGTGGCACAGTGATAAAGAATTTGCCTGCCAATACAGGAGACACAGGAGATGCCTGTCAATCCCTGGGTCGGGAAGATCCCCTGGAGGAGAGCATGGCAACCCGTTCCAGTATTCTTGCCTGGAGAATCCCATGGACAGAGGAGCCTGGAAGGCTACAGTCTAGGGGTTCTCTAAGGGTCAGACACAAGTTAGCAACTAAACAACAACAAGCTCCAATATGTTTTGCCATTTTATTAATATAGATTTTAATATACATTTTTAAGCAAAAAAAGTTACAGATAATAATGAATATCTTGCTAATTCATAAAAGTAAAAGTTTAAATAATATGAACATGTTTAGAAATACTTTATTGGGGATATTTCCAATTTACCTTGAAAATTGTTTCTGTTTTCTTTTCTATATTACAAATTTTATGCCAAACAACTTAGTGCAAATAAGGTAGAAATATGATGATAGCAAGATTACAAGACAAGGGATTTTCCTAGAATGACATCACTGATAACCTTGGACAATTTTCCATTTAACGGCCAAAGCTAAATTACTAGACTGAGAGTGAATTTAAGACTACAGAAAAATACAGTTGTAGAGTTATCAGTTACCTCATTAAAATGTATCTGAGTGCACAGCAGTTTGACTTTCAATATCAGATCCAATAGACAGTTCCTATATTTTCACTTGACCTCTTTAGCATTATTGCATAATCCATAATTTTTTGTCTTTAATAGCTCTTATTTTCTCTGAGTTCTTTCTTCTAGAAATATGTGACTGTCGTCTTAAGAACCGCAGCCTGCCAGGCTTCTCTGTCCATGGAATTCGCCAGGCAAAAAAATACTAGAGTGGGTAGCCATTCCCTTCTCCAGGGGATCTTTCCAATCCAGGGATTGAAGCCGGGTGTCCCAAATTGCAGGCAGATTCTTTACCATCTGAGCCACCAGGGAAGCCCTGGCTAATATATATACACACATATATATATAGGCAATATATATATATATATATATATATATTGGCTAATATATATATATGTGTGTGTATGTATATATATATGCATGTATACACATATACACACACATATATGTGTATATATATACATGTATACACACACATATATATGTATAGGCTAATATATATATGTGTGTATATATGTGTGTATATATATACACACACATATATATATATATATATATACACACATGTATACATACACACACACATATATATATATATGTGTGGCTCAGATGGTAAAGAATCTGCCTGCAATTTGGGACACCCGGCTTCAATCCCTGGATTGGAAAGATCCCCTGGAGAAGGGAATGGCTACCCACTCTAGTATTTTTTTGCCTGGCGAAGTCCATGGACAGAGAAGCCTGGCAGGCTGCAGTTCTTAAGGTGACAAATAGTCACATATTCTAGAAGAAAGAACTCAGAGAAAATAAGAGCTATTAAAGACAAAAAATTATGGATTATGCAATAATGCTAAAGAGGTCAAGTGAAAATATAGGAACTGTCTATTGGATCTGATATTGAAAGTCAAACTGCTGTGCACTCAGATACATTTTAATGAGGTAACTGATAACTATGCCAAAGCCTTTGACTGTGTGGATTACAATAAACTGTGGAAAATTCTGAAAGAGATGGGAATACCAGACCACCTGATCTGCCTCTTGAGAAATTTCTATGCAGGTCAGGAAGCAACAGTTAGAACTGGACATGGAACAACAGACTGGTTCCAAATAGGAAAAGGAGTACGTCAAGGCTGTATATTGTCACCCTGCTTATTTAACTTATATTCAGAGTACATCATGAGAAACACTGGGCTGGAAGAAACACAAGCTGGAATCAAGATGGCTGGGAGAAATATCAATAACCTCAGATATGCAGATGACACCCCCCTTATGGCAGAATGTGAAGAAGAACTAAAAAGCCTCTTGATGAAAGTGAAAGTGGAGAGTGAAAAAGTTGGCTTAAAGCTCAACATTCAGAAAACGAAGAGCATGGCATCCAGTCCCATCACTTCACAGAAAATAGATGGGGAAACAGTGGAAACAGTGTCAGACTTTATTTTGGGGGGCTCCAAAATCACTGCAGATGGTGACTGCAGCCATGAAATTAAAAGACACTTACTCCTTGGAAGGAAAGTTATGACCAACCTAGATAGCATATTCAAAAGCAGAGACATTACTTTGCCAACAAAGGTTTGTCTAGTCAAGGCTATGGTTTTTCCTGTGGTCATGTATGGATGTGACAGTTGGACTGTGAAGAAGGCTGAGCGCTGAAGAATTGATGCTTTTGAACTGTGATGTTGGAGAAGACTCTTGAGAGTCCCTTGGACTGCAAGGAGATCCAACTAGTCCATTCTGAAGGAGATCAGCCCTGGGATTTCTTTGGAAGGAATGATGCTAAAGCTGAAACTCCAGTTCTTTGGCCACCTCATGCAAAGAGTTGACTCATTGGAAAAGACTCTGATGCTGGGAGGGATTGGGGGCAAGAGGAGAAGGGGACGACAGAGGATGAGATGGCTGGATGGCATCACTGACTCGATGGATGTGAGTCTGAGTGAACTCCGGGAGTTGGTGATGGACAGGGAGGCCTGGCGTGCTGCGATTCATAGGGTCGCAAAGAGTCGGGCACGACTGAGTGACTGATCTTATCTGATCTGATATATATATATATATATATATATATATATATATATATATTTTGTTTGTTTGTTTGTTTGTTTTGTTTTTAAAATAAGAAAGACTAAAGAATCAATATTCTATGAATCCAACTATGGAAGTTGAAAAATAAACAGCAAAATATAATCAAAAAAGCTTAAGGATGAAAATAATAAAGGTGAGAAGATAAATTAGTGAATTAAATGAGTAAATTAATGAAATTATTCTTCCCGACCCAGGGATTGAACCCGGGTCTCCCACATTGTAGGCAGACGCTTTACCATCTGAGCCACCAGGGAAGTTCATTAATGAATTAAATTAATGAAATAGATAATTAGCATATATGAAAATCAAATAAGACAAAGAAAAACCTTTCCTTTGTTCAAAGGAAAACTTTTTTAAAAGTAAGCCTCAACTTAAAGTGATCAAAAACTGAGAAAAAGAATTTTAATTAAGAATGTAAAAGGAAACATCAATATTGATAGTTCAGATGTCAAAAAGTATTAAGAGAATTTTATGACCAAGTTTAACCTAATATATTTGAAAATCTCAGTGAAATTTACAAATCCCTTTAAATACAAAATTTACCAAAACTAAGAAGGGGTGAGAAATTTTTAGTCAGTTAAAAACTCTTAAGAAAATGAAACCATAATTTAAGGTCTTCAAATTAATAAATTCCAGTCTTTTTCAGTGAATTCCACTGACCATATAGGGGAAAATATTCCTATAGAGTAAAACAAGAAAGTTTTTTTAACTCACTACAGAAGGTAGCATTTGGTATCAAGCAAGGTTTGTTACAAAAACCTAACAAGGACTTTTCAAAAAGGAGCAGTGTATGCCAATTTTACTTAAGAATATAAATGCAAATATCTGAGAAAAAATATTGAAATACTCGATCAAGCTGTGTATAAAAAGCATGTCACAAGAAAGTTGAGCTTATATTAAGAATTTAAGGATTTTTTTTGACATTCTTTGATCAAACACGTTCTTTGATTCACCACATTAGTAGAATAAAGGAAAACTTATTTGATTGTTTGAACAGATGCATAAAAACATTTAGAAAAATGCAATATCTATGCATGATAAAACTTCCTAGCAAAGTAAAAGCAGAGAGAAACTTCCCTAATATAAAGTGTGCATGTGTGAAAACCTACTGCCCATCTCACAGCTGGTGGTGACAAGTGATAGCTTTCTCTCTAACACTGTGAATGAATAAAGGAGCCGTCACTTCTGTTCATTGGGCTGGCTGATAAAATAAGGCAGGAAAAAGAAATTTATAAAACAGACATATAAGGATCACACAAAAATAATATTATCAATATTTTGAAAAAAATATGCCTTTGTATATAGACTCTAAAGATGATTTCTTTCTTTTCTGCCACATATTGTACCTTGTGGGATCTTAGTTCCCCAACCAGGGACTGAACCCAGGCCACAGTAGTGAAAGTGCTGAGTCCTAACCACTGAACCACCAAGGAATTCACTAAAGATGATTATTTTAATTCATAGCAGTTTCTGGATATCAGAAAAAACTTCAACTCTATTTTCATAGTCCAACACTGCCGAGGTCCAGCCCCGGCTGATCCAGGGTATTCGAAGGAGAGATGGCTAGGCGACCTATTCAGATGTTAATTAGAGATTATAAAGAGTAATAAAAAGAGGATAGCTCAGTAGGAAAATTCAGTGGAGAAAAGAAGCTGAGTGGCTTGGTTTACGCGGAAAATCAATATAACCCGTGACACCAGGTTAGCTCTGACCACGGAAGCCGCAGGCGCCCTCTAGAATAGCGGAAGGTGCCCCACCTTAGACACCTTCTCGAGTGGGTCTTAGAAGCCCAGGCAAATAAAAGGTCGCAGAGGATATCCGCGCTCCAGATGGACACTCAGCTGAAAATTGAGGGGAAGAATGACATGGGGAGACCAAGTGTTGGTGAGCAAGGCCTGTAACTTTATTTTCAACAGGGGTTTTTATACCCTAAGTTACACATAGAGGATAATAGGGGATGCAAAGTCAGCAGTCTTTGATGTTTATCAAAAACCAGGGTTCCTTTCCTGCAAATTTATCGTATACACATGGTTTAGGTGATTTACATCATCTTCTGGCCAGAAGGCCTATTAACATTTTATGACTCTTGACAAGGACTTATCAACAAAGACTTATTTTCTCTAAGAGTAATTATTTTAAGGTTTGGCGCCATCTTTCGAAATTAAAATTACATTCCTATAGGGCGGATGTGTAATGGGTTTACAAAGGAAAGAATTTATTACCTTAAGGGTCTAAAGTTACTAGCACCAAGGCCACTACTTATTTTTTCTACATACCAACTATATTAATTAATACACATTCAAGGATACAATTCAGGGGATGTGGAAACTTAGCAACAAACATTGGCTCATCAATGAAATCTTTTACTAGTTTTATTCTGACAGTTTTTAACTCTCTGAGAGGCTCTAAGCTATTTGAATATCTTAAGTTTCCCGTGCCTCTCGAGGCTGGGAGACTGTAAACAATCGTATGCATAGCTGTAGGTGTCCGGGTAAACTTGTCAGGCGAGTTAGAGAGCCATCTAAGGGGTTTGGATTTAAACACTCCTAATTGCCCGGGAACTTTATTAATTGGAGCTGTAAGTTAGCTCTTTGACAGAGAGAGCGAGATGGTGGTGGGGGACAGCCCCCAGTAAAGTCAGAGGTGAGAGCACAAAGCAATAAAGTAGGCAGACTCTGGTTTTGGGGGGGTAGATGCTCGAGAATATCCGGGGGCACTCCCGAGGCTCGATCCCGCCTTTGCGTATGCCGAGCCTCCTTCCTCATGACCTTTGTCACGAGTGGAATGTCTCTCGCCGGCTCCCGGCACAACACCATATAATTGGAAAATGCAATTTATTAGAGAAATCCTTGCAGTGACAAAATATACAACTCCGTCTGAGATTCAAGTTGATGTACGGCAAAACCAATACAATATTGTAAGGTAATTAGCCTCCAATTAAAATAAATAAATTTATATTAAAAAAAAACCTTAGAAGTAAATTTAACAAAAGAATTTAAAAGATTACACCCTTTAAACTATAAAACATTGTCAAAAGAAATTAAAGATTAAAAAAGTTAAAAAAAATTCTCTAATATATGTACCACGCATGTGTAGCGTGTGTGCTATGTTGCTTCAGATGTATCCGATTCTTTGCGACCCCTTGGACTGTAGCCCGCCAGACTTCTGGGTCCATGGCATCGAACATACTGGAGTAGGTTGCCATGCCCTCCACCAGGGGATCTTCCTGACCCAGGGAGTGAAACCGCATCTTTTACCTCTCTTGCATTGGCAGCTGGGTTCTTTACCACTAGCGCCACCTGGAAAGCCCTCTGAGCACATCAGTTTTGGTCAAGTCAGGAAAGCAGTGGCCACTCTATGTATTCCAAGAGATACTAGTTTTAATAAAAGGAATTGTAAGTTTATACATCCATTGACATGGACTGGAAGTGAAGGTCTGAAAAAATGCCACTAGAGGTTACAAAAATTACATTGCAGTCAATGATCTCAGCTGCCTACAACCTTCAAATGGATATTTGCAAAAGATCACTTAGATATTATCAACTTGAATGTGACAGCGGGAAAACTGCCCATTCCACGTGCTTATAACTCTGAGACAGATGGTTTTTACAGGATATCAGTTTAGAAGTCTCTGCAAACCTCTTCTCTACTGCTTACTTACATTCCTGCTTGCAACTGCCATCGGAAAATAAAGGCTTTTCCTTTTCTTCTGCTTTTCATATCTCAAGTGAGAATCTCTTATTGTCAGATCTTTATCTAAGAACACAATGGAAACAGATTTTCCCATGATTCGGAGGAAATTGTGAGGAGTGTTAGAATGTAGAGTTAACAACAAGACATCTGATAACCAGGGAAAATAAAAAATCTGATAAATTCGGAAGACATACATGATTACTTTAGATTGTTTTACTAGCTTAAATTCTTAGCATTTGACACTTACAAGCCTGAAACAAGTCATCTCTTTAATATAGTTAGAATCATCAATGCAGTCTCTTTTGATATCAAGATATTCTGATATCTTGATATTCTGATATCTGATAAGTTATTCTGATATATAAAATCATGCTGCAAATTGTTATCAAGGACAGCCAAGGGAAGTCCAAATGGTGAAGTTCCACACACAAAAAAATTTGTGTGTAAACATAACAGATGAGCCACAATAAGTTTGGGTCAGGAATTTTAAGAGTGAGATATCAATATTTGCCAAAGCTCTAGTTGATTCATTTATTCACACTGCTATTTTAAAATATGTCATAGATTGTAATATATTAACTTGGAAAATCACTCTTTTATGTGATTTCCACAGTTATATATTCTTGGAATCTCACATTTGCTTTTAAAACACTAAAAAAAAAAAAGAAAAAAGCAAGAAGAACATTTCAGTTTTTGCTTTAGGAAACTGAAGAATGTTTATACTATTGGAACCAAAGATTTATTTTTAAAGAGTAATGTCACCCTCTTGTGGTGTTTTCAGATACTGCTGCTAAAGATAAAGATATTAAAGGGTATTTTTGTATCTAAGAATAATAGGGAAGTATTAACACTTTTCAGTACTTGCCTCTCATGCATGCGTGCATCCTTAGTTGCTTAGTTGTGTCCAAGTCTGTGCAACCCTTTGGACTGTAGCCTGCCAGGCTCCTCTGTCCATGGGATTTTTAAAGCAAGAATACTGGGAAGGGTTGTCATTTGACCCTCCACAGTATCTTCCTGACCCAGGGATAGAACTGCATTGCAGGTGGATTCTTTACCCACTGAGCCATCAGAGAAGCCCTCTCAGTCAGGCTAAAATGTATTTAGCCAATGGTTGAGCACTTTTGTTTCAATCTTTATGTTAATAACTACTTCAAAGCATTTAAAATTTATTTTGTTTTAGAAAATACTATTACATGGAAGGCTTTTAATAATAATTTTAATATTACTGAAAACTTGTTTGTGATTATTGTCTTCTTCTCCCATATAAATGTAAATTATATAAAATAGAGACATTTACTTATTCACAGATTAATCTCCTGAGTCTAGAGAAGTGCACAGTTAGCCAACAGATGCCTGATGAATCAATGAATGCAAATGTGAGAGAATGCATGTTTTCTCTCTTTTGTAAATATTTCAAGATAAATCAATTCCAGAATTTTCCTGATTTTGTCACAAACTAAGCAAATCAGAACTTTGTAAAGTGACCTATTTCAGTAGTATATTGAGAACTTGAATTTGATTAATTATATTTTGAAAATATGAATTTATTTGGCTCACCTGGTGATACAATGTAGTGGAAAAAGTGTGGCCTTTGGAGTTGGTAAGACAATTTTCACTTCTAGCTTTGCTGCTACTGTGATTTGGGGTAAGTGACAAACATTCTGAGGCTAGATTATTCTTTTTTGATATTGGAGAGAATAATAACTTCCTTCATAACACATTGACTGGCTAGAAATATGAGCTTTTATTAATATGAACTAAATTTTATCAATTTTTATTAATTTGAATTATTCAAAACCCCCAAGTGAATTAGTCACCAAACATTTAAAGGTGATACATTTTGTCATGTGTCATGGTAGGCCTAAATGGGGGGACTAAGCTGGTAAAGAATCTGTCTGCAATGTGGGAGACCTGGTTTCGTTCCCTGGGTTGGGAAGATCCCCTGGAGAGCTAAAGTATGTATAGAACTTCTAAGAATATTCAAAAAAATAAAGAACTCAATTTCCATCAGAGGGCAGACAGAATGAAAACCACAATCACAGAAGACTAATTAAACTGATGACATGGACCACAGCCTTGTCTAACTCAGTGAAACTATGAGCCATACCATGTAGGGCCACCCAAGACAGATGGGTCATGGTGGAGAGTTCTGACAAAACGTGTTCCACTCTAGAAGGGAATGGCAAACCACTTCAGTATTCTTGTCTTGAGAACCCCATGAACAGTATGAAAAGGCAAAAAAATATGACAGTGAAGGATAAACTCCCCAGGTTGGTAGGTGCCCAATATGCTACTGGAGAAAGAACTGACTCATTGGAAAGGACCCTGATGCTGGGAAAGATTGAAGCCAGGAGGAGATGGGGATGACAGAGGATGAGATGGTTGGATGGTATCACCAACTCAATGGTGAACAAACATACAAGACCTATTCTTCCTTTTCAAATGCTTATAGTTGAAAAAACAGTTTAAAAACAGCAAATTAATATTATTTATTCTAGATTTAAACTCCAGTTAAATTCAAGCCTGATATTTACCGAATTAAGTGGTGGCTCAGAGGGTAAAGCGTCTGCACACAATGTGGGAAACCTGGGTCAATCCCTGGGTCGGGAAGATCCCCTGCAGCAGGAAATGACAACCCACTCTGGTACTATTGCCTGGAAAATCCCATAGAAGGAGAAGCCTGGTAGGCTACAGTCCATGGGGTCGCAAAGAGTCAGACATGACTGAGCGACTTCACTCACTCAATATAATTTTAGGAAACTTCTGATGATAGTATTTAATGTTTTAGTATCATATTTTAGAAACAAAAAATGTCATTACTTTTAATGAAGTGAGATATATTTTCAATCACATAAAGTACGTTTCTTTAACCCTTCAAAAACTGTCATAATCATGCTGAGTCAGCAGATCTCATGTCGTAATAATATCCCTAGTTTTTTGCCCGCCACACCTAATGCAAAGAGCTGACTCATCGGGAAAGACCCTGATGCTGGGAAAGTTTGAGGGCAAGAGGAGAAGGGGGTGATAGAGAATGAGATAGTTGGATGGCATCATTGACTCAATGGACATGCGTTTGAGCAAATTCCGGGAGATAGTGAAGGACAGGGGAGCCTGGTATGCTGAGTTAGACAGGACTTTAGCAAGTAAACAACAACAATCCCTTTAAAAGTATTCAGTTGGGGTAAATACTCCTTACTCCTTGCTGCTGCTGCTGCTAAGTCGCTTCAGTCATGTCAGATTCTGTATGACCCCATAGACAGCAGCCCACCAGGCTCCCCTGTCCCTGGGATTTTAAAGGCAAGAACACTGGAATGGGTTGTCATTTCCTTTTCCAATGCATGAAAGTGAAGAGTGAAAGTGAAGTCGTTCAGTCATGTCCGACTCTTAGCGACCCCATGGACTGCAGCCTACCAGGCAGGCTCCTCTGTCCATGGGATTTTCCAGGCAAGAGTACTGGAGTGGGGTGCCATTGCCTTCTCCACCTTACTCCTTAGCTCCTATGAAAGCTTTCATTGGTACCCTATGTGGTGTGTGTGTGTGTATGTTTCTACTTGCTCATAGGCAAGTCTTTCAAGACATTTTAATTTGTAGATGCTATCTTAATTTAATAGTTGAAAAGTCAAATTCTTTACAAAAATAAAAATATCAAACTCAATTTAGGGTTTGTTTTTCTTGCCTCAGTGCTATTCCAGATTTCCCACAGCTAGTTTACATTTTGGCTTCCATCATGGTCAAGGGAAGAGGGTGGGAAGAGAGGAAATGTGATTAGTTAATCTCTGTCCGTGGATCCTTTCCAGCCTCCCAGCCCTGGCAGCTGGTTTAAGCCAACTCTCTTCAGGGCTCTTCAGGGGATTTTTGCTGTCTTTCTCCCTTGAAGTTCCCTGATGTGTATGACTGTGACAACCAGGGTATCAGGAATTATACCTCCGGCTTCTTTCTGCTCCCCAATTACATGAGACTCCTATCCCTGGAAAACATTTGTGCAACTCGTGTACGAAAAACCTCAGAGTGCAGACCTATCTCATGGCAGTGATGTTCTTTAACTCTGCCCCAAAACAGTCCATCTGCCTTTTCCTTGGCCTCTGGATTTTTCCAGGTAGGAGTCATACTCCCAGTTCAAAGGCGGTGTTGGCTTTCTCAGGCATTAGTCGGGCCCTGTTCACCTGTGTCTGCAGAACTGGAGAAATATTCTCTATCTGAAACCTCCATGGAGGCTTCCTTTCGTGGCTTGAAATGGAGAAAGGACCTCATGCCTCCCCTTTGGCAAGGGGGAAGGCAAAATCCCTCATCAAAAAAAGTTTATTTTGTGATGTTCCATTTTTGATTATTTTATACTCTCAAAGTAGGAGCAAGGGTTCAAGAATTCTAGACCCAGTTATCTTGTGGAAGATTGTATTTTGGTCTGGAAACTTTTGGTGGAATTTCACATGTCATAGAAGAATTTCTGCTTCAGTGTCAGATCATATTTTAACACTCAGTTCTACATCTTCTGATGTGAAGCATCAAGCTCTGCTGTGGGAAACTTTCATACCCTAGTAAGCAAACATCTGTTTCAGTGTTACATCTTTTCCAAGATCTGGATAAAGCTAAACCCAAGGGACATCATTAATTTCTAGCATCATCTTTTAGTTCCTTTTCTCAACATCAGTGTCTGTATAGTTGAAGTTTCATTTTAAGATAAATGATTTTTCACCCTGTGTGATAGATAACTTACATACAAAAAGTCATTTCTGCCCATTTGAAAGAAAAGGTCTGTTATAGAAGGTTAGCAAAGGTCAAGTAGAGAAAACACACTTGATGTTTACAAGAGACTGTCAACTGCACAAGTTGATATTTAATGACATGTGAATCCAGTGGCAGAAATGAGAAACTATGTGTGAAATGTAATGATATAAACTAAATTACAGAATAAAATGAAAAGAGCTTAATCAGGAACATTTATAAGTACAGTGAGTCATTAAACTGCCAACAATCTGAAAGAGCCAAGGCTGCAAGGACATCGTTTGCCCTTTTAGAGAATTCTCTAGGGACAAATCTTATTGCGATTTTAGAAGAAAAAAAAATCAATAGACTTTTAAAATTCTGAAGTGCTTATTTGGCTGAATTAATATGGTTGTTTCTTTTTTTTTTTAAGAATTTAAGGCAAAAGATAAGGTAACTTAATTAAATGATCACAAGTTTTCACGATAATAAATATTAACACATACTGAAATTATCTTTATTGGTCATCATAAGGCCATCTATCTCCTTGTCTGTGATATTCCCATATTGATTCAAATGTAATTTAAGGCAGCTAGGTAATAAGACCAAATTTGTGCTGGATTTCTTCCATATGTACTTTTTTCTGACAATTAGACCCAAAATGAGTTTAAAGGGAGTTGGGTAAGAGGAAATTTTGGACTGGAGTAAGTCATATAAGGCAGTGTCTCCTTATTTTAACAAAACAAAATCAATTATTTTGTATTCCTTGTTAGTATAAAAAATCCCTAACTAATCCCTTGTTAGTATATAAGAATATATCTCTCTCTCCATATATATATATATATATATATATATATATATATGGGGAGATAGAGTCTATTTGTATAGCATTACTATGAAAACTGAAATGCAAAATCAAAGTAAAACCGTCTGCATACTCAGTGGTGGTACAAGCGAATTTTGTCTAATCACTTTGTGGGGTCCAACACAGCCTTTCCCCTTAAGACCACTTCCTTCTGTTTGGCCCTGTGCCGCTACAATGCAGCAAGCTGAGAAACAGCCTCATGGACAAAGTCAGGCCAGTGTGGAGCCCACCTTGTGTATTACCCTTGTTTTAAGAATCACAATAATCCCTCAGTTCTTGAGCGTGCTGCTTGTTTTCCAGTGGCATCAAGTAGTTTATCCCACCCGCTGCTTTTTTAACTGTTAACAAATTGAGAGTTAGTTAGATTAGATTCAAGCTACTGCATTATACACAGAAGCAGAGGTCCTATCTTTATATCCTGTTCTTTGTGCCTTGCTATCATCTAGGTGGCAACTCAGGGTCCCAATATTTTGGTAAATATATTCAGGACTCAGGCTGGAACCAGCACTTGGTTATCTCTGAGATTTCATTTTTGTTCCTTTCCAAATTATTGCTTTCATTACGTTAGCAATGTGTTTAAATAATTATTCTTAGTATATGTTATTGGATATTGTGGTTTTATCAATGGAAAGTTGAATAATTCTAATTTGCAGAATTGGTAAATCTATATCCATGCCAGAATTGTGGCTCTGCAAGCAAACATAAGCAAATTACTCCCATTTTTAAAATTATTACTTCTCTAGATCCTTCCAAATTCTAAATTCCTGAGCAACTCATTTTTTCCCTTTCTTTTTGACAGCACAAAATCACCCATGCTCACATAAAAAGGAATGAAACTGAGTCATTTGTGGATACATGGATGAACCTAAAGACTGTCATACAGAGTGAAGTAAATCAGAAAGAGAAAAAAAATTGCATAGTATCACATAAATGTGCAGTTTAAAATAAAATGGTGTGGATAAACCTGTTTGCAGGGCAGGAATAGAGACATAGATGTAGAGATTGGACACGGAGAGAATAGCACAGAGCGGGATGGGGAGGGGGAATGAATTTGGAGATTAGGATTGACGTACACACACTACCATGTATAAAACAGAAAGCTAGTGGGAACCTGCTGTATAGCACAGGGAGCTCAGCCTGATGCTCTGTGATAACCTAGAGGCCATTTCACCTAGGCAGTGGGAGGGAGATCCAAGAGTGGGGGAATATATGTATACATACAGCTGATTCACTTCATTGTACAGCAGAAACTATCACAACAACATTGTAAAACAACTATACTCCAATTAAAAGAAAAAATCATCTGTGCTCAGGCATGCCATACTGCCTCAGAGCCAAAAGCCTTTACTTTTGCTGTCTCTTTTTTTTTAGGACAACTTTGCAATTTGACACTGTCCTTCAGATAAATAAAACCACCCATTTTGAATACCAACTCAGGGAAGTCTTTCCTAACAAATCTCCAAGACACACATGTGCGTGTGCACACACACACATCTTGCTGTCAGTGTATTCACTATAATTATAGATCCCTGGAATTTCCTGTCATTTTTGAGTCCATATGTTCTTTCTCAAACTACATTTTATACATCTTAAAATTTTAGGATGGTCCTTTTACTTCTATTTTGCTGTGTATTAATAATAATCACAGCTGGAGAAATAGTGTCTGATATTAATTCAATCAGTAGATTTTATCTTTTTTAACTCTCTTGTTCATATTGATACAATAAACGGCTTAAACCATTGTATATTAAACTCTCAAAATCATTTTTCATTGAATAAAAATTGAAAAAACAGCACAGCACAATCACCATTGATCATGAGATCAATGTTGGACTGCTCTAGAGGGCAATTAGATATTCAGTGACTTGATTTAAAATAATTTGCAAAATATTCTCCAAGCATGAATGAAATTTAAAAAGAAATGTGACCTACATAAGACAATACACATGATGACATTTATTAATTTCTTTGTTGTCCTAAAGGAGACTTCAAAAGAGGTGAGTTCATCAATATCAAATAACAGTCTGCTTTATAATCATGCTGAACATATGTTTGCCTTGGTTAGCCCATATTTTCTGTTTTCATAAATTTTAAGTAGATATATACTGGGAAACTTATACCATTCTCAGCAGATTTCAAACTGTGTTAGTAGGCTTTGCATTTGACATAAGAAGGGATATTTTTAGGGTTTGGTTAATCTTCTTATCTCTTCATGTAAATTTTTTCCAAATTGTTATTCTCATGTATGTTCTCTATACTTTTTGCTTCTCATATATCTCCCTTGGTGGTGGTGGTGGTGGTTTAGTCGCTAAGTTGTATCTGACTTTTGCAACCCCATGGACTATAGCCCACTAGCCTCCTCTGTCCATGGGATTTCCCAGGCAAGGATACTGGAGTGGGTTGCTGTTTCCTTCTCTGGAGGATCTTCCTGAACCAGGGTCTGAACCCATGTATTCTGCATTGGCAGGCAGGTTCTTTACTACTGAGCTACCAGGAAAGCCTTAAGCCATTCTTAAAATAGAGCAATTGTTTTAGAATGTGGTTTGATTGAATTCTTTCGATCATGGCTGTGCTTTGCACATTTAATGTTTCTAAAATTTGTCCCAGTATCTTTAGATACATAACGCACAAATATTCTATGCTCCTTTATGGTGATTACACTCTACTGAACTTTTCTCATGTGGTACTTCTAGAGCTTGATTAGCCCTGATCTAGTCCTGGCCAGTTTGCTTTTCTTACTAACTTCTGAATATGCTTGTCTCTCATCAGTATTCTTGATCCATCTTTGTAGTTATAGTCCCATTTTAGCCCCCCTATTTGATTGCTCCCAATACTCATTAGTATCTAATTTCTTCTATTGGTATACATAGTTCTGGCATTTTTACACTTCTGAGAACTTTAAAAACTTATTTTAAGTGATTTTATACTGAAAATGCAACAATATGTAGTTCCTATAAGGAACTATTACTTCTTGTAATTTATAGGCAAATGTTTCACATGTTCGCATTGATAGGGTAGGAAAGGTTAGTATGTAAGCAAATAACATACATGCCTATTTAAACTTGGGTTAAAGGTATTAGTGTTTATATACCTAGGTTTTAAAATTTCTGTAAGTGGGTTTTGTTTTTCCTGCAGCAGTGTCAGGTTCACAGTTCCCATCCTCTCCATACCTCTGCTTGATCATTTCATTAGTCAGTTCAGTCCTCAGTCATGTCCCACTCTTTGTGACCCCATGGACTACACCATGCCCTTCCCTGTCCATCACCAACTCCCGGAGCTAACTCAAACTCATGTCCATTGTGTTGGTGAAGCCATCCAACCATCTTATCCTCTTTTGTCCCCTTCTCCTCCCACCTTCGATCTTTCCCAGCATCAGGGTCATTTCAAATGAGTCAGTTCTTCGAATCAGGTGGCCAAAGTACTGGAGTTTCAGCTTTAGCATCCTTCCTTCCAAAGAACACCCAGGACTGATCTCCTTTAGAATGGACTGGTTGGATCTACTTGCAGTCCAAGGGATTCTCAAGAGTCTTCTCCAACACTACAGTTCAAAAACATCAATTCTTTGTGGTCAGCTTTCTTTATAATACAACTCTCACACCCATACATGACTACTGGAAAAACCATAGCTTTGACTAGATGTACCTTTGTCAGCAAAGTAAAGTCTCTGTTTTTGTGAATACAAAGTAATGGAGGCAGTAAACACGATTATTTTTCACCAAAACTCAATTTCTAAAATGAAAGATGGATATAATTATGCTAAACTTCCAGTAGAACCATTGATGTTATTGCTACTCTTCGCCTATGTATTTTTTTCCCAAAATACTTCATAAAATTAAAATGAAAAGTGTTTCACTCACATACAAAAGGATGCCAACATTTAATTAATTATGGCATTAAGCTTGCAATTTTCAATTTAAAACTTAAACATGATCTAAAGCAAGACGACAAAATTTTGATCTCTCGAAAATAATGCAAGATGTGAAACTAAAACCAATTAGCTAATTTTCCAAAATGGACTTTAAGTGATATGGCATATATAAAGAACAATAAACCACAAACTCATGGACTTCCCTGGTGGCTCAGAAGGTAAAGCGTCTGCCTACAATTCGGGAAACCCGGGTTCGATTCCTGGGTCGGGAGGATCCTCTGGAGAAGGAAATGGCAACCCACTCCAGTACGCTTGCCTGGAAAATCCCATGGGCGAAGAATCCTGTTAGGCTACAGTCCATGGGGTCGCAAAGAGTCAGACACAACTAAGCAACTTCACTTTCATTTTCACAACCATGCAAACCAAACAAAAAGTACAGCTCAATTAAACTTCTTTGATAACAAATTTTGAGTAGTACAACTGAAATTAGAAAGAAATCACTGAAATAAGGGCATAAAATTTCGTATGACCATTTAAAACATTAGTTCTCATAAACAAAGTTATGTTGTAGAAATATATGATAAAAACAAATACATCAGGGATATGATAGACACAATGTAAAATATTTACTGATTGTAGGTACATTTTCAGTGTAATTTGCTGTTAAATATCTTACTAAATGAGCTGAATCTTTCCAGATACATGTTATAAAAGAAGTTCATCTCCAAATAATATAATTTACTTATGGGAAAAACTGAGCAATGCTTTGTGTGGCATTAGGTGTCTGAGACATATCACAAAAGCAGTTAGATCACACTGGAAACCAGCTGTGTAGCAAATCAATTACTTATATCTAAATGATAAAAGTCTTGTAATATGAGAACAATACTGGGTTACAAACTAACATTTTAATGAGCAACATAGAGAAGAATAGAATGAACAAGAGAAATGGCAAATTTGCAAGGGGCATATGCAAGTGGAGGAAGGGAAAAAAAGGAAATAAGAATACTGAACTGTGATAAAATAGGGGCTTCCTTGGTGGCTCAGCAGGTAAAGAATCTGCCTGCAATGCAGGAGTGCAAGAGACATGGGTTTGATTTCTGAGTGAAGAAGATCCCCTGGAGGAGGCCAGCGCAACCCACTCCAGTATTTTTGCCTAGAGAATCCCATGGACTAGAGGAGCCTGGTGGGCTATGGTACATGGGGTTGCAAAGAGTTGGATGCAACTGAGCATGCATACGGGTGATAAAATGTTCACTAGTTCTGGCTTTTAACCAGAAAACTTTCTGCATCATTTTATTAATTTATGTGTATATGCTCCTCCTCAAAGAGGGTTCTATGTGAAAATAAAGTCCGTCATCAGCAGTTGAAATAAAATGTATTTGTTTTGTTTCATACAAAATAAGTTTGTAAATAGTAAAGATTAAGCTTCACCCATCTGAGAAATCATTCATTATATATTATAATTAAAATAAATAAATTTAAAACCATTCAATTATGGTTGGTAAGATTATTAATTATTGAGGCAGAAACATATAAACACCTCAACCTATGCATCAAATTTCAAATGGACTAAGAGTCAAAGGTAAAAAACTCATAAATGATTACATGGGTATCTATGTAATTGTATGTCTAATCTTCTGATGGCAAAATATTTTATTGCTATTAAAATACATGAAAAAAACAATTAAAAAACTTTCTGGCCAATTAAGATTATAATGAGTAAAAACAAAATAATTATATTCAGTGCTTGTGATTGAGGATTGCTTTTTATCAGGATCTCAACTATATGAATCTTCTTCCATGAAGTGACCAAAGCCTGTGTATTTACATAAACTGAATCCTTGGTGATCATGTTTCTATTGAGTTGTCATGTAAAAATTTCCAGTGTGCTAGCATTCACTTAAAAGGAATACTAAGCAGTGCCTACAATGTGGGAGACCTGGGTTCAATCCCTGGGTTGGGAAGATCTCCTGGAGAAGGAAATGGCAACCCACTCCAGTACTCTTGCCTGGAAAATCCCATGGATGGAGGAACCTGGTAGGCTACAGTCCATGGGGTCACAAAGAGTTGGACACAACTGAGCGACTTCATTTTCACTTTCATTTTCAAGCAGTGCATCAGTGATAATGTCTGGTCTTCAATATATTCTCCTTATTCTCATTGAGTAACAATGGCCCTATTGGCTATGAGGATTTAGAATCAGTCCCATCAGCCAATATTATTGTCCCTTCACTAAAACCTCCCAATCAACTGATCAAGTTTACAGATACGGGAAAGTGATATGTTTGCTTCCAGTGAGAGGGGACATTTTCTTTTCTGTTCCTTTGTTAGTGAATAGATGGCACCATATGTTACCTCTCCTTGGAGAAATATACCACATCTCATAGAACAGCATCCCAGTTTGTATATCCCAGATGATTTTTATCATTGAGCCTCCAGTAGGTGATCCTTTGCCATGAGCTGAATCCCATGATGATGTGTGAAATGAAAAAATGGCAGATAAAGCATGAATGATGGTGCCGACAGAAACGTTTCAGAGTAGAAAGTCAAACCCGAGTAGTAATCTGGTATGTGAATCTATTCATCTGAGGACCTATCACTACTCCTTCCATATTGCAAGAGGATGGTAGAAACAACCTGCCACTATGGCTGGTTCTGCCAGAATATTGTGCCAGATCAAAGACTCAGAATTTGTTTTTGCGGTTGTCAGTTGGATCCTTAATAGTGATAGATGGAAGATCAGCCTTGGTGAAGGATACTGTGCACTTAGAGGGCACTCATTGCCCTTTTCCCTGCTGTCATGGACACATTATGGGCACATAGGAGGGCACCTGACAGAATTTCATAGGATGGGTCATCTTACTTAATTATTAAGAGTCTCCTCTTCATGGGTGTTTTCTGGTCAGCATACTGTGGGACACAAATATCCTTATATACTATATTCAGTCCCAGAGGCCTATTCATATGCTTCTCCTTAAGATTACTTTCTCATCCATCTTTCAATCTCGCAAAGATTATATTTGTATATGAGCCTCTTGATGAAAGTGAAAGAGGAGAGTGGAAAGTTGGCTTAAAACTCAACATTCACAAAACTAAGATCATGGTATCTGGTCCCATCACTTCATGGCAAATAGATGGGGAAACAGTGGAAACAGCGACAGACTTTATTTTTGGGGGGATCCAAAATCACTGCAGATGGTGACTGCAGCCATGAAATTAAAAGGTGCTTGCTCCTTTGAAGAAAACTTATGACCAACCTAGACAGCATATTAAAAGCAGAGATATTACTTTGCTGACAAAGGTCCATCTAGTCAAAGCTATGTTTTTTTAGTAGTCATGCATGGATGTGAGAGTTGGACTATAAAGAAAGTTGAGTGCTGAAGAATTGATGCTTTTGAACTGTGGTGTTGGAGAAGACTCTTGAGAGTCCCTTGGACAGCAAGGAGATCCAACCAGTCCATCCTAAAGGAAATCAGTCCTGAATATTCACTGGAAGGACTGATGCTGAAGCTGAGACTCCAATACTTTGGCCACCTAATGTGAAGAACTGACTCATTCAAAAAGACCCTGATGCTGGGAAAGATTGAGGGCAGGATGAGAAGGGGATGACAGAGGATGAGATGGTTGGATGGCATCACCAACTCGATGGACATGAGTTTGAGTAAACTCTGGGAGTTGGTGATGGATCGGGAGGCCTGGCATGCTGCAGTCCATGGGGTCGCAAAGAGTCGGACACAACTGAACAATTGAACTGAACTGATATACATATATGTCTATCTATCTATATATTCTTTGAACCATATTAATGCAAGACTGGATTTTTGTAGTAGAAGCTTCAGTACATGAAATAAATTCAGAGCAATAGTCAAGGTGGTATGTGATTAATGCTATAATTGAAGGGTGAACTTTTTTTGAGGTATAATTGATGTGTAACTTTATGAAGTGAAGTGAAAGTTGCTCAGCCGTATCCAACTCTTTGCTACCTGATAGACTGACTACACAGTTCATAGAATTTTCCAGGCCTCAAGGCTTTCCCTTCTCCAGGAAATATTCCCAACCCAGGGATTGAACACAGGTCTCTTGCATTGCAGGCAGATTCTTTATCAGCTGAGCCACAAGGGAAGCCCAAGAATGCTGGAATGGGTAGCATATCCCTTCTCCAGCAGATCTTCCTGAACCAGGAATTGAACTGGGGAGTCTCCTGCTTCACAGGCAGATTCTTTACCAACTGAGCTATGTTAGTTTCAAATGCACAACATAATGATCCATTATTTGTATATATTGTGTCTAATATCCTATTAGTCTGATTAGTATCCATCCCCATATGTATTTGTGTATTTTTTTCTTATGAGGATTTTAAACATCTACTTTCTTATTGAATTTCAAAAATATAACACATCCCCATGACTTATTTAATTTATAACTGAAAATTTGTCCCTTTGACCCACCCCCACCCATTTTTCTCCATCCTCCATCCCTTGTCTCTGGGAACCACCAGTCTGTTCTCTGCATCTATGAGCTTGTTTTATGTTGTTGAGATCTTTAGTAGAGGGGAAATTAAATATATCTGGGTGTGTGCATGCATGCTAAGTCACTTCAGTTGTGTCCAACTCTTTGCAACCCTATGGACTCTAGCCTACCAGACTCCTCTGTCCATGGGGATGCTCTAGGCAGGAACACTGGAGTGCCATGCCCTCCTCCAGGGGCCTTCCCAACCTAGGGATCACACTTGTGTTTGTTATGTCCCTTGCATTGGCAGATGGGTTCTTTAGAGCCATGTGGGAAGCCCATATCTGGATGGACCAGGGTGAATATGAAGGACTTCAACTTGATGGGTACTAAAATTTCAACTGAAGAAATATTCTTGCTCTTTTTTAAAAGAAGAAATGCGTATGCTTCACAGTGTTCTTTCAACATATGCTGGTTCATGTATATAAATCACTCATTGCACATACATTTTTAGATCTCAACAAAGGATGAGAGACACACATACACAAAATGAATATATAATAGCAATGATAATTTCTTGTTAAACAGTTTTTGCTTCACCAGTCTCATATTCCCATAATAGATATTTTGTTGTGGTACTTTTAGAAAAGAACATTCTTTTAACTTTGATTTTCATCATAGCCATGCACCACAGCTATAAAATATGAAATATATGTGCATCAATCATATTAAGCTCAAGGGTGAAAGTTCCTAACTTTTAAAGTCTCCAAAAGTCATGTGAATGTCCCTTCAAATCCTGTGCCTGAGAAAGGTCAGTCCTGCTCTAAAAGTAGAAACAGTTAAGTCACAAGTAGTCTCAGACTTTTCAACCTCTGTTCTGTCATTAGGGTAGAAATGCTGAAATTTTAAGATGACCTTCTGCTAATATAGTAAGAGCTTCTTCAGGTCAGAGGGCAAGAGTCAGTATTAGAAAGTCAAATCATATAACATTTTTAAATTATGATAAAACCTTATGAATTTTAGAATATGCTCTTCTGTATGTGGATTTGTAGCTGTTTTACTTTATTACATATTATTTGTATTATTACACATGTCTTATATGTAATAACCTATAAGTTATTCCATGATCTGCCCCATGTCTATTTGTATGCCATCAAATATAAATTCTCCCTCTTGATTTACTATATCAAGTAATGTGAGTTCTCAATTCCTCAAACCAAATATGCAGAATGGCCCATTATGCCATCTCTCCCATGCTCACTGTGTAAAGTACAACTGAGGAGCATCCCACTCCATCAAACAGACGCATTGTCTTCTGACTACAGAGTACACTTAGACAGACATTACTTTGGGAACTGGCAAGCATATATAAATGGTGAACCCATCTCTGTTTAAGATGCATTAATTGGATAAATGAGTCTCATTAGGTCTGCATAAGCATCTCATTTACTTGGGCCTTCTCAAGGTGTTATAGCACCTTGAGAAATGTTTTCCAGTTGTGTTGTAGCCACTACCATCTGCTTCAGGATCACCTAGGGTACATGTTAAAATGCATTTGAAGGGATGGGGATGAAGTAGAAAAGAATAGCTTTATTGCTTTGCAAAGAGGACCACAGCAGGCTAGTACCCTTAAAACTGTGTGACCCTGGGGGTAAAACGATTCTTGCAGGCCAACCTTCACAGAAATTCTTATTGAGTAGCCTGGGTTGTAGCCCTGGGAACTGCACATTAGCAATGTTTAGATGCACCTAGGTGGTTGGATCCCTACTTAAGAGAAAATAATTTTTCCAGGTATAATCTTGGCTTGAGATGGCAAATGTACTGCATGGAAATTTATAAGGCCTTTACTCCAAAAGCCAGCAAAAGTTGCACTTATACTGTCATTGGGATGTGTTATCCATATCTTTTGTCATTTTAAATACATGAGTAGATCCTGTAGAAACACTCATAATCCAGGACTCAGAGTGAATGCTTGTTTGTTATTGTTTGTAATTATGTCTTTTGATATATTTTTGCCTTTAGCTAAAAGACTAGAAGAACAGGAAAATCTCTCAGCCTATCATAGGAAACTGGAGGCTTGGAGAATCATAAGTTTCCTAAATTAAGGAAAAAGAACTGTGAAATCATAATAAGTTGCACTTCTTCAGTGCTTACTTCTATGCATTAATTTATTCCAGTATCTGTCCCTTGACAGAATTAATCTTATTATACCCCTTTTATATGTGAAACTGACACGAAAAAAGGTTAAGAAAAATTTCCAAGTTTTTATAATTATAACTGGTAGGTGCTGAGAATTACGTTTAATCTCTTAACCTCTACACTTTATTTTGCAGAAAAGAGTTTATTGATTTCTAGTTTATGTTTCATAGTCATGTGATAGAAACTTCAAGAGATATAGTATATACTATATAAAATATAGTATATTTTTAAGGATATTTAAAAAATATCCTTATTTTTTATTTCCAATTTTTTTTATTGAAGTGCAGTTGAATTACTATGTTGTGTTAATTACTGCTCTACATCAAAGTGACTCACTTACACATATATGTACATTCTTAACCTCTATACAATTTTTTTGAATCTTCAATTGTCTCAGAGGTCATTTTATGAACCAAGGCATACTACTGAGACTGCCCTGCTGTAGAAAAGGTCAACTTTACCAGCATGTTTTCTGTAAACTACTTAAAAGGACATTTTCTACCCACAGATCATATACTTTCTGTAGAACAGAGAAGTTGCTCATTTGAAATGACATTAATGGTTTTTCTTTTTTTTCCAAGTCTTGTCAATCTACAAAATAGAGGACTTGATAACGTTAGGAATCTGAATCTGCTAGAGTTAAAGCTGGGAGAGATTTTGGTTCTAAACATGGTGGTCTGTATTTGCAGAAGCCACATTAAGAAGAACTCATGACACTTGCCAACAGCCAAATCTAGTATATGAATTAATTGGGAATTTGGCTCAAATATAAACATGCTCTGAATAGAGAAGGCGAAAACTGGATCATAAATTACATATATCAGAGCTAAGGCCAGAAGCAGGAATGTTTTTAAAAAGTCAGCAGTTTACAGGAAAAAGGAAATGGGAGGCCTGATGCAAAATAGGCAGGAAAAAAGGGAAGGTGTAAGTAAGATTAGAAGTGTTTATAATTAGTCTTTAAACAATGGATTCTGGAATTTATGCATATTCTTGGGCTGTCTTGTGCGTGTGTCAGAGATGTGTGTATGTGCTCAGTCTTGTCTGATTGCGATCTCATGGACAGTAACCTGCCAGGCTCCTCTGACTACGGAATTTTCAAAGCAAGAACAGTGGAGTGGGTTGCCATTTTTTCCTCTAGGGAATCTTCCTGACCCAGAGATTGAATCCGTATCTCTTATATCTCCTGCATTGGCAGGTGGATTCTTTTGAATCTGAGCCACTTGGGAAGCCTGTACTAAGCTGGAATGGGGACTTCCCAGGTGGCACTAGTGGTAAAGAATCTGCCTGCCAATTCCGGAGATGCAAGAGACCCAGGTTTGATCTATGGTTGGGAAGAGTCCCTGGAGTAGGGAATAGCAACCCACTCCAGTATTCCTGCCTGGAAAATTCCATGGGTAGAGAGACTTGATAGGCTACAGACCATGGGTCCATAAAGACTTGGACAAGACTGAGCACAATGACGAATGACTCCCGTTAAAAACCATAGACTTTTAGTTCTCTATTCTTACAAAATTAAGATACTCAATATAAATTAAACTCTAAATATTACAAAACATTTGAATAGCAAAATATAAAGACTAATTTACTGGGCTCTAAGATTTTTTTAGATCAACTAAATCTCATTAGTATTAGATCTAAATGTATCTAAATCTCTTCAGAGATATATTTGAATTATTTGGATATGAGTTAAAATGACTAAGAGAAGAAGGAAAGAGCAATTAATTTCTTAAGTCCGTATCTTAGGCTTTATGATACTGCCCTGAGAATATTTAAGGGTTACACTTCTAAACTAGTGTTTGCCAGAAACTAGAATTTAAGTCAGAGAATAGAATTAATTATTGTAATTTTGGGATCTGTCATTATTCTAATGGTCTTACATGGAAAAAATATTGAAATACTTCTCTTAACTTTAAATTCAGTCACACACAGAGGTTTTGATGATGATCACAATGATGATAATTACAACTGAAAGGATGAATAAAACATAAAGATGAAACAGGTAAGTATTAGACTTTTATCTTTCTGCAGAAGAAAATTTGACCACATTCTATCCAAAACTGAATGCTTTAATGAGTAAGATTAATATATACATTACCACAGTACTTTAATGAACCTCTTGATTTCAATGGTGAGTACAGTCATAGGAATATTTCAGATCTCTGTGTGAATGACTAATACATTTCTGAAAAAGCATTCTGTCATAAAATAACAATGGCAGCACTTTTTTTATTCTTATTTTTTTTGTTTGTTTGAAAATGACAATTTAAAAAGTAACCATCTATAGAACTTTAATCGAAAATACTATATAAACTAAGATAGTCATACCATGTCCCATTTGCTGGATGTTTCTTCTTTGCCCCTCCATTTTTCTCTACGTTGTTCTGTGCCTTGAGATATTGACTACTGGCTTGCTTTATGCCCTCTAGCTTTTGGTTGGGTTACGCAAAGGGGATCCATTGTCAGTTCAGTCGCTCAGTTGTGTCTGACTATTTGCGACCCCATGGACTGCAGCACGCCCGGCCTCCTGTCCATCACCAGCCCTTGGAGTTTACTCAACTTCATGTCCATTGAGTCAGTGATGCCATCCAACCATCTCAATCTTTCCCAGCATCAGGGTCTTTTCAAATAAGTTAGTTCTTTGCATCAGGTGGCCAAAGTTTTGGAGTTTGTTTGGGCATCAGTTCTTCCAATGAATATTCAGGACTGATTTCCTTTAGGATGGACTGGATGGATCTCCTTGCTGTCCAAGGAACTCTCAAGAGTCTTCCCAAAACCACAGTTCAAAAGCATCAATTCTTCAGTGCTCAGCTTTCCTTATAGTCCAATTCTCACATCCATACATGACTACTGGAAAAACTGTAACTTTGACTAGATGGACCTTTGTTGGCAAAAAAATGTCTCTGCTTTTTAATAAGCTGTCTAGGTTGGTCATAACTTACCTTCCAAGGAGTAAGAATATTTTAATTTCATGGCTGAGGTTACCATCTACAGTGATTTTGGAGCTCAAAAAAAAAATAAGGTCAACCACTGTTTCTACTGTTTTCCCATCTATTTCTGGCTCTAGGTGAGTGATCACACCATCATGGTTATATGGGTCATGAAGATCTTTTTTGTGTAGTTCTTCTGTGTATTATTGCCACCTCTTCTTCGCATCTTCTGCTTCTGTTAGGTCCATACCATTTCTGTCCTTTATTGTGCCCATATTTGCATGAAATGTTCCTTTGGTATCTCTAATTTTCTTGAAGAGACCTCTAGTCTTTTCCATTTATTGTTTTCCTCTATATCTTTGCATTGATCACTGAGGAAGGCTTTCTTCTCTCTCCTTGCTATTCTTGGGAACTCTACATTCAAATGAGTATATCTTTCCTTTTCTCCTTTGCTTCCAGAGCAGCACTGGACAAACTGTGAAGAGATACCCCATGTCTGCTGCTCAGTGGTAGAGCAGCAGCTGCGTGGTGCTGAAGCAACTGTGAGGAGATACCACATGTCCAAGGGCAGAGAAGCCCCAGCAAGACAGCAGGCACTGGAGCAATGGCTATGTGGTGCTGGAGTGACTTTGAGGAGATACCCCATGTCCATGGGCAAAGGAGAAGGCCCAGGAAGATGGTAGGAGAGGAGAAATCGCATTTTGAATCAAATCCCAAACCCACCAGAGGCACTCAGAGGGCTAAAACACACCTTGTGCACACCAGGATCCAGAGACCCCACAGAGGCTGAGACAGAACTGTGTTTGGGTGTCTTCTGAGGAGATACAGGTCAGCAGTGGACTGCTGTGGGGGCAGGGGCTCTGGGTCTAGTAGACCTGGGTGTGGCATAAGTCCTCTTGGAGGAGGTTGCCATTAACCCACCGTAGAGCTGGCAGAACTGACACAGGACTGGGGAAACAGACTCTGGGAGGGCACAAACAGAACCTTGTGCATACCAGGACCCAGGAGAAAGGAGCAGTGGCCCCACAAGAGGCTGACCCAGACTTGCCCATGAGAGTCCAGGAGTCTGGTGGAGGCATGGGTCAGCAGTGGTCTGCTTCAGGGTTGGGGGCACAGAGTGTAGCAGTGAGTGCATGGGGCCTTTTGAAAGAGGTGGCCATTATCTTCATTACCTCAACCATAGTTTGGCCTCAGATCAAATAACAGGGAGGGAACACAGCCCCACCTTCAACAGAAAATTGGATTAAATATTTACTGAGGATGGCCCTACCCATCAGAATAAGACCCAGTGGCTCAGATGGTAAAGAGTCTGCCTACAATGCAGAAGACCTGGGTTCAATCCCTGGGTTGGGAAGATGCCCTGGAGAAGGAAATGGCAACCCACTCCAGTGTTCTTGCCTGGAAAATCCCATGGACAGAGGAGCCTGGTAGGCTACAGTCCATGGGGTCGCAAAGAGTTGGACATGACTGAGCGACTTCACTTTACTTCACTTTTCCCCTCCTTAAGTCTCTCCTGTTCAGGAAGCTTCCATAAGCCTCTTATCATTCTCCATCAGAGGGCAGACAAACAGAAAACCACAATCACAGAAAACTAACCAATCTGATCACATGGATCACAGCCTTGTCTAACTCAATGAAACTATGAACCACACCTTGTAGGGCCACCCATGATGGATGGGTCATGGTGGAGAGTTCTGATAAAATGTGGTCCACTGGAGAAGGGAATGGCAAACCACTTCAGTATTCTTCCCTTGAGGACCCCATGAACAGTATGAAAAGGCAAAAAGATAGGACACTGAAAGATGAACTCCTCAGATTGAGAGGCCCCACGGAGATCAGTGGAGAAATAACTATAGAAAGAATGAAGATATGGAGCCAAAGCAAAAACAGCACACAGTTGTGGATGTGACTAGTGATGGAAGTAAAGTCTGATGCTGTAAAGAGCAATATTGCAGAGGAACCTGGAATGTTAGGTACATGAATCAAGGCAAATTGGAAGTGGTCAAACAAGAGATGACAAGAGTGAACATTGACATTTTAAGAATCAGTGAACTAAAATGGACCAGAATCGGTGAATTTAACTCAGATGACCATTATATCTACTACTGTGGGCAGGAATCCCTTAGAAGAAATGGAGTAGCCATCATAGTCAAAAGAGTCTGAAATGCAGTACTTGGATGCAGTCTCAAAAATGACAGAATGATCTCTGTTCATTTCCAAGGCAAACCATTCAATATCACAGTAATCCAAGTCTATGCCCTGACCAATAATGCTGAAGAAGCTGAAGTTGAACAGTTCTATGAAGACCTACAGGCCTTCTAGAACTAACACCCCAAAAAAGATATCCCTTTCATTATAGGGAACTGGAATGCAAAAATAGGAAGTCAAAAGATACCTGGAGTAATGGGCAAATTTGGCCTTGGAATACAAAATGAAGCAGGGCAAAGGCTAATGGCGTTTTGCCAAGAGAACACACTGGTCATAGCAAACACCCTCTTCCAATAACACAAGAGAAGACTCTACACATGGACATCACCAGATGGTCAATACTGAAATCAGACTGATTATATTCTTTGCAGCCAAAGATGGAGAAGCTCTATACAGTCAGCAAAAACAAGACCAGGAGTGGACTGTGGCTCAGATCATGAACTCGTTATTGCCAAATTCAGACTGAAATTGAAGAAAGTAGGGAAAACCACTAGATCATTCCGGTATGACTTAAATTAATTCCCTTAGGACTACATAGTGGAAGTGACAAATAGATTTAAGGGATTAGATCAGATAGACAGAGTGCCTAAAGAACTATGGACAGAGGTTCATGATATTGTACAGGAGGCATTGATCAAGACCATCCCCAAGAAAAATAAATGCAAAAAGGCAAAATGGTTGTCTGAAGAGGCCTTACAAACAGATGTGAAAAGAAGAGAAGCAAAAGTCAAAGGAGAAAAGGAAAGATCCATTGTAGTAAATTATAGTAAATTGGGAGGTGATAGTCCAGTGTCACTTTCTGCTGGTAACCTTGGCTTGGCTATCTTACTCTACAAAGATCAGAAATCTTGTTAGGTAGTGCTGTACAAGCAGCTGTCTTGCCAGCTTCTTATGACCACTCTCTTTTCTTATGCCTTCGGGTTTAGGTGGAGTAAGTGTCCCCAGATTTTTTTTTCCCCCTTAGATACTACACCATTCTTTGTTGTTTTCCCTAAATCCTGTAAGTAGTATCTTTACTAATATGTCTTAAGTCATCTATGTTTAATATTGCATATATTTTAATGAATTAGATAAATAGAAGTTGAAGAGAAAATCAGGAAAGTGGAATATAGATCTGACAGAGCTACATAGAATACTGCATGGTCTGCAAAGACTAAAAAGGAAATACATGAAATGTTGGTTATATATCATAGTACATCCAAAGAGAATGCTAACACATATCCAGTTGAGTTCTAGAAGAATAAAATAGAAAGTTGAGAGGCTGTAATCAAATAAATATTAGATTGAGGGCTTTATATATTTGAACAAAAACACAGAAATCCTAAATAAAAAGAAGTTAAACAAAATACATGCACAAACACATTATCATAAAACTGAAAATAGCAAATGCAAGATAAAGATCCTAGAGGAAAAAAAGTAAAAACGCAAGTAGAAATTACCTTCAAAGTCTGACAGTAGCGATAGCAACAACGAAAGGCAAAAGAAAATGGTATTATCATTTCAGAGGGCAAATGCATATCAACCAACGTATTCAAAGAAATTTTCTTTCAATAACAAGAGCTAAGTAAAGACAATTTCAGACAAAATAAGCATAGAGCTTACTTCCACTAGATTATCACTAAAGGAACTTACAAGGATGTAATTTCAGAAGAAGGAATTTATTCTATGGGGAAAATCTGAAATATAATTGACAAGAGTGAACATTTGTATGATGAGGATAAATGTTTAAAAAAATGACTTGGGCTATAGAAACTGATGTTAGTAATACCATGTGATTCTAAAGATTAAGGGACAGAATTATATTACTGATATCATTATTGTGAGGTTTAAAAGATGTAGGGTTTGCAAAAGTTCATATTATATTTTTGGGCTCTCCTGGTGGCTCAGATGGTAAAGAGTCTGCCTCAATGCGGGAGACTTGAGTTTGATTCTTGGGTTGGGAATATCCCCTAGGGAAGGAAATGGCGACCGACTCCAGTATTCTTGCCTGGAAAATCCCATGGACAGAGGAGCTTGGCAGGCTACAAAGAGTTGGACGTTTAGACTGAGAGACTAACACATATTATAGTTTTACCTAAAAAAAAGTATTTTAAAAGGGTATTAGTCCCATAATCAGATTCCTTTCATCATAAGTATATTTGGTTCCCATATGTTTTATTTTTAGCTTGTCTTATAATTTACCTTCAACTTTATTTTCGGTAATGTATTCATTTTCTATTTTGGTTTTCTGTGTGAGATATTTTAGTCCTGGATTTGAACCAATGCAGTAGTCTGAGGATGTAAATCTTGATTTCTTATGTTTGGATGTATTCAAAATGATTGAAACTCATAATCTAATTATATCTTGTGTCATTTTAAAAATAAAAACTTCACCCCCAAAATAAAATTTGATTCCTTAGAAAGGTTTTAAAAACTGGTGATTTGGAACACATGTTCAGCTACAGAATTTTAGCTTGTTTTTTTTTCTAACTTTGTGTTTGAGTGCCTTTAAAAGGGGGTAAACATTCAATCCTCAGTTAACCATCACTGGCAGAATCCTTTTTTGCTTTATCTCAGCCTATTTCATATCATTTCACACATTTGTTTTACTTGCTTAATACTTAAATGCATTTGAATTCTTGATTGGTGACTTACAAGATGGCAACTATCTGAAAAATATGTACTCCAGCTTATGAAATATTCAAAATTCTATAAATGTATGTTCCTTTTTCTAAGAAAATCCAAAGTGTAATATTAATGGCAAAATTTGTTGAAAACATATATTTGCTGAATTTTGAAGTGTGATCATGGGCTAATTATTTAATCTTTCACATAATCTTCTTAGCATGCATAAAATATGCATAATAAGAATTGCCCTGTCCATTTCATCTAGCATACTATATAGATTTCTGTTACCAATGTCTTTGCCCTAAGATGTCTGATATGTACATAAGAAGGTTAGAAGTCATCACTCCTAACAAGTAGTAAGCTGAACAAACTAAAACATCAACAACATTTCTTAGATCCATCAGAAGGATAACGTCATGTCACAGGGCAAACCAATGCATCAAAATTAAAGAGACAGGAAAATAGAGAATCACAGCTTATCAGAATGGAAACCAGAAAGCCGAACCTCTGTGGAGACCAGCACCTGGATAGAAAACCCTGAACTGTAATGAATTGCGGGAGCTCACTGTGGACAAGTGTGAGAGTGAAAATATCCAGGAGAACCCATTCATAAGGAAGCCCCTATACTTTTGTGAGTTTTACTCTCAGAAGATCTATCAGATACTTACACTGTGTATCCAAGGGGAAAAAAAAAACAAAAAACAAAAACAAAACAGAAACAAAACCCTTATGGCAAGAGGAAAGGACAAGGAAGCATTTTGAAACATGCTGGATCATTCTCTTCTTAACAAGGCCTGCCCTTAGAAGAAAACTATTTTACCAGAACCTGACTTGGAAAGGAAAGGACTTCAAGGGACAATAATTAAGGGGTATAGAGGAACTATAAGTGGAACCATTTTGCGTGAACGTTTTAGAATAAATATATCATTGAAAAATAAAACATCTCTCCATAGAGACCATCTAAAAAACTATTTCACATTCATATCCAGTCACTCCTGTTTTCCCTTTTTTCATGCTCAGTAATATCACTGAGATCTTATACAATATATTTCTTACTTAATAAATTGAATGGCTATTGAGATAATCAACTTACTCTCAAATAGAATATATATTGAATTTAAATGATTTTTTTTTCTCGGGTTTTCCCACTCCTGTTAACAAGGCAGTTAATATCCTGGTATTATAGACCTGAAAGCTTTTTTATTATCCTCAGTCCATTCTTTTTCTGTGAACAAATTTTCACAAATATTTCTCAGAATTTCTCATTCATTTTCACTACCATTGATTAGCTCCAGGGTTATTACCATCTATGGTATCCTGAACATCTTTGAATATCTTTTGTTTCTGTTTATCAATTAAAGGCTTCCCTGGTAGCTCAGTCAGTAAAGAGTTTGCCTGCCGTGCAGGAGGCCCAAGTTCAATCCCTGGGTCAGGAAGATCCATTGGAGAAGGAAATGGCAGCCCACTCCTATATTCTTGCCTGGAGAATTCCATGGACAGAGGAGCTAATTCTGTTCAGATTCAACAAGACTTGATTGAAATATTAAAGCTTACTTGTTATCACTGATAATTGAAAAATAGAGCATCACAGACTGAGGGCTATGCTTAGCTGGAATGGAGGTGGATATGTGAATTGTAGCCACATAAACTAGTCCCTGGGAAGCAGCTGGCTTGTCCAGGCCTGAAGTCTACTGGAGAACTACTGCTTAACTTTAATCCTCCAAATGGTCACTATAACAATTTAAAATCTGGGGAACAGTGAAGAGGGAGAACAAATCCAGGCTCTTGGGAACCAGGCTAATGGTAGAAGTGGTTTTTAAAAATGTGCCCATGTAGAGCAGAAAACAAAACAAAGCACCGATAATGTATAAAAAACAGTTTATTGGGAAAGACAATTGTCAACTTTGTTCTTTTATGATTGCATTGTATTTTCAAATACTCCTATAACAAAATACAGTTTCCTCTGCAGCTTGTATGGAGCATAGCTAAATAATGTCATCATTGAATAAGGAAAACAAATCCAAGAATAAGGACCATGAGACTGCACAGATTTGCAAAAGGAAATTCTCTTTCAGATTCTCATGAGAAGTTTTCTGTTCTCAGCTGGAGTTCCTTTGGGAAAAACTTAATTATGAGTGACACAGCACAAATATTTGCTTAGGTAAATAAATAATAACTATCAGAAACAAAGGATCTCTCTGTAATGGAAGTTATAATAAGTCGGCTATGTATATCCCATCTATTAAAAGTAAAAATTCAGCAATTAACCTTGGTTTGATTGTGAACACTCGAAATTGTCAAACAACAAATCAGTGAATGACAAGTATAAGCCTGATATAGGGTGACCTGCTGTGTGTTACAGGACTATTGTTGCTTATCGGTTGCTAAGTCATGTTCAATTCTTTGCAACCCCATGGATTGCAGCACATCAGGCCTCCCTGTCCCTCACCATCTCCTAGCGTTTGCCCAAATTCATGCCCATCGAATTGGTAATGCCATCCAACCAACTCATCCTCTGCCTCCCTCTTCTCCTTTTGCCTCCAGTCTTCCCCATCATCAGGGTCTTTTCCAGTGAGTTGACTGTTCACGGCAGGTGGTCTAAGTATTGTAGGGCTATAATTTGTTTTTAAATTTGATTTCTGTTACATTTTTGGTTTTGGTGCATAGCACTAACAAAATTGATTTAAAAAATCAGTTTCACAAATTTTAAAAACAAGAATCATTTAGCTTTGAGGTAAAATATCTTAAAGCCAAGAGATAGCAGATTGGAGTAGAAAGAACACTGGGATTATGTATAAAAGAAATGGTATAGCTTAAATTCTAACTTCTACTTACTAAGAATATTTCTCTGGGTTGCATACTTACAATCCCCTCTGAGTCTCAGTGTGCATGCCTATAAGCTAGAAAGAATGCAATCTGTAATACCTATTCATGCAGTTATTAAAGTAAGCAGAAATATTTTACTTAATATGTTTTTTAGAATTTCCAAAACCTAAGGCACTTTGGCTTAACAAACCATCTTAAAAACCAAGTGTGGGGTAGGAGGGAGGCTCAAGAGGAAGGGGATAGGTGTGTACTCATAGCTGATTCACATTGTTGTACAACAGAAACTATCACGACACTGTAAAGGAATATCCTTCAATTAAAACAAAAATAAACCAAATGTGGAAAATTTTGTGTGAACAGTTATCTCTCTTCTCCAGAGATCCAAGCGGATGTTTTCTCAAAAAATCTTTCATATATCAATTTGAAATCTCTTTTGTAAGAAAAACACTCACACACAGAAACAAACAAAAAAACTTAACTTTGTTCTGAAAATCTATAGATAAGACAAACTGCACGTTCCACCAGCTGTGTCTTCTCTCTCTAGCGTTAGACTTGTACAGTCAGCTCAGTCCTGGACAGCCCCAAGGGTCTCTTCAACTTAACATGTCTAAAAATGGAAGCATCTGCTCCTTCAAACTGCTTCTCAGAGTGAAATTTTTTGTTGTTGTTCAGTTGCTAAGTCATGTCTGACTCTCTGTGACCCCATGGACTGTAGCCTGCCAGGCTCCTCTGTCCAAGGCAAGAACACTGGAGTGAGTTGCCATTTCGTTCTCCAGGGGATCTTCCTGGATCAGGGATTAAACTCATGTTTCCTGCATTAGCAGTCAGATTCTTGTACCACTGAGCCACTGGGGAAGCCCCATAGTGAAATTAAACAACAAAAACCTGTTAATGACACCACCCTCAACCTAATCATTTAAATCAGAATTTAATACTCATCTAAGGTTTACTCTCCCTTCTTCATACTATCTCTGTAGATTTTCTGATTTTTATTGGCTGTGTATTGAAATTTCTCAAAACAACATTCCCTTGCTTTCATTGCTACTTTAATTCAGAACCTTTGAAAATATAAGATGGCCTTTTAAGAAGTGTTCCTGCTTCTACTTCTTCAGCTTCTCTTACCTCCTTTATTTAATGTCACCAAACTATTTTATATTACTTCCCAGAGTGGAGTATAAATAATAAAAATAAATAATATATATAAATAAAGAAATGATAGGTGATTACTCTCCTACTTAAAAATTCTTGATAACTATGTATACAGGATAATGTCTTTAGCATACCATATAAAGTCACCCAGAATTCTCCTTGTGTTTCATTTATTTTCTATTGGATTGTAGTTGTTTTAAGATGTTGTGTTAGCTTCTGCTGTACAGCAAAGTAAATCAACCATACATATACATATATCCCCTCTTCCTTGGATATTGTTCTCATTTAGGTCACCACAGAGCATTGAGTAAAGTCTTCTGTGCTATATAGTAGGCTCTCTTTAGTTATCTATTTTATGTAAGTATCAATAGTGTATATACGTCAATCCCAATCTCCAAGTCCATCCCACACCTGCTCCTCCTGGTATACATACATTTGTTCTCTCCATTTGTGTCTCTATTTCTGTTTTGCAAATAAGTTCATCTATACCATTTTCTAGAGTCCACACATATGCATTAATATATATCTATTTTAATACTTTTGACTTACTTCACTCTATATGACAGTTTCTAGGTTCATCTCAGGTCAGATCAGATCAGTCACTCAGTTGTGTCCGACTCTTTGCGACCCCATGAACTGCGACACGCCAGACCTCCCTGTCCATCACCAACTCCCAGAGTTCACCCAGACTCATGTCCATCTAGTCAGTGATGCCATCCATCCATCTCATCCTCTGTTGTCCCTTTCTCCTCTTGCCCCCAATTGCTCCCAGCATCAGAGTCTTTTCCAATGAGTCAACTCTTCACATGAGGTGGCCAAAGTACTGGAGTTTCAGCTTTAGCATCATTCCTTCCAAAGAAATCCCAGGGCTGATCTCCTTCAGAATGGACTGGTTGGGTCTCCTTGCTGTCCAACGGACTCTCAACAGTCTTCTCCAATACCACAGTTCAAAAGCACCAATTCTTCGGCGCTCAGCTTTCTTTATAGTCCAACTCTCACATCCATACATGACTACTGGAAAAACCATAGGCTTGACTAGACAGACCTTTGTTGGCAAAGTAATGTCTCTGCTTTTGAATATGCTATCTAGGTTGGTCATAACTTTCCTTCCAAGGAGTAAGCGTCTTTTCATTTCATGGCTGCAGTCACCATCTGCAGTGATTTTGGAGCCCAGAAAAATAAAGTCTGACACCGTTTCCACTGTTTCCCCATCTATTTCCCATAAAGTGATGGGACTGGATGCCATGATCTTCGTTTTCTGAATGTTGAGCTTTAAGCCAACTTTTCCACTCTCCACTTTCACATTCATCAAGAGGCTTTTGAGTTCCTCTTCACTTTCTGCCATAAGGGTGGTGTCATCTGCATATCTGAGGTTATTGATATTTCTTCCAGCAACCTTGATTCCAGTTTGTGTTTCTTCCAGAGCGTTTCTCATGATGTACTCTGCATATAAGTTAAATAAGCAGGGTGACAATATACAGCTTTGACATACTCCTTTTCCTATTTGGAACCAGTCTGTCGGTCCATGTCCAGTTCTAACTGTTGCTTCCTGACCTGCATACAGATTTCTCAAGAGGCAGATAGGTGGGCTGGTATTCCCATCTCTTTCAGAATTTTCCACAGTTTATTGTGATCCACACAGTCAAAGGCTTTGGCATAGTCAATAAAGCAGAAATAGATGTTTTTCTGGAACTCTCTTGCTTTTTCCATGATCCAGCAGATGTTGGCAATTTGATCTCTGGTTCCTCTGCCTTTTCTAAATCCAGCTTGAACATCTGGAAGTTCACGGTTCACATATTGCTGAAGCCTGGCTTGGAGAATTTTGAGCATTACTTTACTAGTGTGTGAGATGAGTGCAATTGTGTGGTAGTTTGAGCATTCTTTGGCATTGCCTTTCTTTGGGATTGGAATGAAAACTGACCTTTTCCAGTCCTGTGGCCACTGCTGAGTTTTCCAAATTTGCTGGCATATTGAGTGCAGCACTTTCACAGCATCATCTTTCAGGATTTGGAATAGCTCAACTGGAATTCTATCACCTTCACTAGCTTTGTTCTTAGTGATGCTTTCTAAGGCCCACTTAACTTCACATTCCAGGATGTCTGGCTCTAGGTCAGTGATCATACAATCATGATTATCTGGGTCGTGAAGATCTTTTTTGTACAGTTCTTCTGTGTATTTGTGCCATCTCTTCTTAATATCTTCTGCCTCTGTTAGGTCCATACCATTTCTGTCCTTTATCGAGCCCATCTTTGCATGAAATGTTCCTTTGGTATCTCTGATTTTCTTGAAGAGATCTCTAGTCTTTCCCATTCTGTTGTTTTCCTCCATTTCTTTGCATTGATTGCTGAAGAAGGCTTTCTTATCTCTTCTTGCTATTCTTTGGAACTCTGCATTGAGATGCTTATATCTTTCCTTTTCTCCTTTGCTTTTCGCTTCTCTTCTTTTCACAGCTATTTGTAAGGCCTCCCCAGACAGCCATTTTGCTTTTTGCATTTCTTTTCCATGGGAATGGTCTTGATCCCTGTCTCCTGTACAATGTCATGAACCTCATTCCATAGCTCATCAGGCACTCTATCTATCAGATCTAGGCCCTTAAATATATTTCTCACTTCCACTGTATAATCATAAGGGATTTGATTTAGGTCATACCTGAATGGTCTAGTGGTTTTCCCTACTTTCTTCAATTTAAGTCTGAATTTGGCAATAAGAAGTTCATGGTCTGAGCCACAGTCAGCTCCTGATCTTGTTTTTGCTGACTGTATAGAACTTCTCCATCTTTGGCTGCAAAGAATATAATCAATCTGATTTCGGTGTTGACCATCTGGTGATGTCCATGTATAGAGTCTTCGTCTCTGCAAAAGGTACAATTTCCTTCTCTTTTATGGCTGAAAGTGAAAGTCACTCAGTTGTGTCTGACTCTTTGTGACCCATGTCCATGGAATTCTCCAGGCCAGAATACTGGAGTAGGTAGTCGCTCCCTTCTCCAGGGAATCTTCCCAACCCGGGGATTGAACCCAGGTCTTACACACTGTAGGTGGATTCCTTACCAGCTGAGCCACCAGGGAAGCCTTTTATGGCTAAGTAACATTCGATTGTCTATAGGTACTACATCTTCTTTATATATCCAGGGAAAATCATAATTCAGAAAGATACATGCACCCCAGTGTTCTTTGAAGCACTATTTACAATAGCCAGATCATGGAAGCAACTAAATGTCTCAATGTCTTTAAAAAAAAAAAACAAAAGGACTATTTTACATTGGAGTATAGCCGATTATATAAAGAAAGCTGAGTGCAAAAGAATTGATGCTTTTGAACTGTGGTGTTGGAGAAGACTCTTGCGAGTCCCTTGGACTGCAAGGAGATCCAACCAGTCCATCCTAAAGGAAATCAGTCCTGAATAGTCATTGGAAGGACTGATTTGAAGCTGAAACTCCAATACTTTGGCCACCTGATGTGAAGAGCTGACTCGTTTGAAAAGCCCCTGATGCTGGGAAAGATTGAGAACAGTAGGAGAAGGGCATAACAGAGTATGAAATGGATGGATGGCGTTACCGACTCAATGGACAAGAGTTTGAGTAAACTCCAGAGGTTGGTGATAGACAGGGAGGCCTGGCATGCTGCAGCACATGAGGTCTCAGAGTCGGACAAAACTGAGCAACTTAACTGAACTGAACTGATAGCCGATTAACAATGTTATGCTAGTTTCACGTGAACAGAGAAGGGACTCAGCCATACAAATACATGTATCCATTCTCCTTCAAAGTCCCCTCCCATTGGACTGCCACAAAACATTGATCTCCTCCTTTTCTCTGAAATGAGCCTCAGCTCCCTCATCTTCACCCATTCTTTCCTCTCAAATAATGCAGAATTATTTTGGAGCCCAGTATCTCTCATCTACTTCCTACTTTCATGACTGTACTCAAGCTTTTCTCTGTAATACCTTCTCTACTACTTTCCTACTTGCACTAATATGTGATTACTAACAATGTTGTGATCCACACATCAAATTTTGAAAGAGATGGGAATGTCAGACCACCTGACCTGCATCTTGAGATATCTATGTGCAGGTCAGGAAACAACAGTTAGAACTGGACATGGACCGACAGACTGGTTCCAAATAGGAAAAGGAGTATGTCAAGGCTGTATATTGTCACCCTGCTTATTTAACTTATATGCAGAGTACATCATGAGAAACACTGGGCTGGAAGAAACACAAGCTGGAATCAAGATTGCCGGGAGAAATATCAATAACCTCAGATACGCAGATGACACCCCCCTTATGGCAGAAAGTGAAGAGGAACTAAAGAGCCTCTTGATGAAAGTGAAAGAGGAGAGTGAAAAAGTTGGCTTAAAGCTCAACATTCAGAAAACGAAGACCATGGCATCCAGTCCCATCACTTCATGGCAAATAGATGGGGAAACAGTGTCAGACTTTATTTTTTTGGGCTCCAAATTTACTGCAGATGGTGACTGCAGCCATGAAATGAAAAGACGCTTACTCCTTGGAAGGAAAGTTATGACCAACCTAGATAGCATATTCAAAAGCAGAGACATTACTTTGCCAACAAAGGTCTGTCTAGTCAAGCCTATGGGTTTTCCAGTAGTCATGTATGGATGTGAGAGTTGGACTATAAAGAAAGCTGAGTGCCGAAGAATTGGTGCTTTTGAACTGTGGTGTTGGAGAAGACTCTTGAGAGTCCATTGGACAGCAAGGAGATCCAACCAGTCCATCCTAGAGGTGATCAGTCCTGAGTGTTCATTGGAAAGACTGATGTTGAAGCTGAAATTTCAATACTTTGGCCACCTCAGTGAAGAGCTGACTTTTGAAAAGACCCTGATGCTGGGAGAGATTGAAGGCAGGAGGACAAGGGGACGACAGAGGACGAGATGGTTGGATGGCATCATTGACTCAGTGGAGATGAGTTTGAGTAAACTCCAGGAGTTGGTGATGGACAGGGAGGCCTGGTGTGCTGTGGTCCTGGGGTCTCTAAGAGTCGGACATGACTGAGCGACTGAACTGTACTGACCAATGTTTTGGCATAAAGCCACATACATTTATTAATATCTTCTTACAGTTCCTTAGGTTGAAAGTCCAAAATCAATTTCAAAGGTTTGAAATCAATTTGTGCACAAGGTCCTGTGCCTCACAGTCACAAGGGGGGCAAGTACATTCCTTGCTTCTCCAAGCTTTCAGTGGCTGTCAGTTTCCTTGGCTTGTGGTTGCATTATTTCAATGTCTGCTTCTGTGGTCCCACTGTCTTCTCCTCTAACCAATATCCCTCTGCCTCATTCTTGTAAGGATACTTGTGACTGCATTTAGTGCTCATCTGGTAAAGAATTTGCCTACAGTGCAGGAGATCCTGGTTTTATCCCTGGGTTGGGAAGATCCCCTGGAGAATGAATGGCTACCCACTGCAGTATTCTTGCCTAGAGAATTCCATGGACAGAGGAGACTGGCGGGCTACAGTCCATGGGATCGCAAAGAGTCAGACTAGACTGAACTACTAACACTTTGACTTCTTGAGTGATCATCTAGAGTAATATCAAGATTCTTCACTTAATCGCAGCTGCAGGTACCCTTTTCCTGTATAATTTAACATTTACAGGTTCCAGAAGTTAATTAGAACTTGATATCTTTAGAGGCCATTATTCTACCTGTTGAGCTTCCCAGGTGGCTTAGTGGTAAAGAATCCACCTGCCAAAGCAGGAGACACAGGAGACATAGGTTCAATCCCTGGGTCGGGAAGATCCCCTGGAAAAAGAAATGGCACCCCACTCCAGTATTCTTGCCTGGAAAATCCCATGGACAGAGGAAACTGGCAGGCAACAGTTTATAGGGCAGCAATAGAGTTGGAAATGACTTAGTGACTAAAAACAACATATATTATCATACTATACTAATTGAGCTATGTTTCTTTTATCTGTGCACCCAAGGCACCTTATGTTTACTTAAATTTACATTTCATATGTTGGGTTGGCCAAAAAGTTCATTTGGGTTTTTCCATAACATATTATGGAAAAAATCTGAGAGAATTTTTTGGCCAAATCAATATGAACATTCAGTCCAGTTCAGGTGCTCAGTCGTGTCCAATTCTGTGACCCTAAGATTGCAGAATGCCAGGCTTCCCTGTCCATTACCAACTCCCAGAGCTTGTTCAAATTCTTGTCCATCAAGTTGGTGATGCCATCCAACCATCTCATCCTCTGTTTTCCCCTTCTCCTTTTGCCTTCAGTCTTTCCCAGCATTAGGGTCTTTTCTAATATGAGCATTAGATCTTGCTTAAGGTGAAAGGAATGACCCAGTGGCTTAGTGGTAAAAAATCTGCCTGGAATGCTGGAGACACAAATTTGATCCCTGGGTCAGGAAGATCCCATAGAGGAGGGCATGGCACCCCACTCCAGGATTCTTGCTTGGAGAATTCCATGGACAGAGAAGTGTGGTGGGCTATGGTCCATGGGGTTGCAAAGAGTCAGACACAAAGTCATTTAGTTAGCGACTAAACAACAATGTCTATACATGCTTATCTATTACTGTGAAATGTGATCTTATCACCATTAATACATCAGTCTTAATTCTGAAAATTTTATTTTAATTTGAAATATTTATTTCTAAAGGGTAGTGAAAGTAATTGAGAAAATATGAGCAACATATCTTTCTCATATTTATATTGTTCAGCAATATTATTTCTGCAGAATATGGACTTGATCTGGCTTCCTGTTGGAGCAGCTCTGTTGCAAAAGAAAAACTGTTTCTGAGGACCACAGACACTTTTGCAAATACTGACCAATTTCAAATGATTAAGAAAGAACTAACTAAAATTTTAGCCAACATACAACTGCTGAGAAAAACTAAAGTAGCGTCAGAGATTCCTTGTGTTTGTGGAAAGAGGACATAATTTCTAGAAGAGACAAAAAGGGTGACTAGCTGAGTTGTAATTACTGTTAGCTATCCTATTTTAACTATTATGAATGTCGTGGGAAGCTAAAACCTTATGAAACAATAAACACCTCAAGAATAATTTAAAACAGTAAAATAAATACTGAACCATTACCTTGAAAAGATAATTGCAATTATAAGTATACATGCTGAGAAAAATTAGCAAAGCCATTCAATTATTTAGTCTCACATATGCTTTGAAAACCCTTGAAAATTGGGGAGGTATTCATCATTTTTCTTTTACCACAAAAGGCCCATGCAATTTAGTTAATTACTATTATTACATATTGAATAAAACATTTCTTTAGTATATGATACCCAAGTGGAAGATTCTCTCTCAACCCTTGTTCTAAAAGTGATTTAGAATTATAAAGGCGTAACTGTCATAGGTCAATTATATTAATGATGTCAACTGACTTTTTAAATTGCTTGGGGATATAAAGATGAATATAAACATCTTTATCTTGTTTAGATGCAAGTTTTATACACACACCTATCATACAGAAAAATTATATATTATAAATATATTAATATATAAATGCTTATTGTAACAGAACAATAGTGGTTCATGAAGGTGAAGTTTATTATGATGAGGATTATGTTCAGTTGTAAAGTCTACTGTAAAAGTTATCAAACTTTATCTTTTTCTGTAAATTGAAATTAAAGTATAAGGTATTTCATTACAGTATCAACAAACAAGAAGGCACTCTTCTTCATAGTCACCATTGTTCATATTATCAGAAATTTTATATTGATAGTATTGCATATTGCAAATATCTTCATGATTTGTTTAGAGTAATGTCTGGATTAAATAATTTCTTTGGAAGAGGTTTTAGAGGATTTGTGATTGCAGAGAAATTGTTTTTGATCTCTGGCTGGGAATGTTATCTGTGTTAATTTTGCCATGATGAATTGCATAAAGTGCTTTGAGAAGGGAAAAAAGATAGAGCTTAGCAATCAAATGTTGTTGTTCTGTAAAATGTTACCTTTAGAGTCCTTACTTAACCCCAGTATAATGTACAAATTTCCATATAGCTGTTTGAAAATATGGACTTTGTGAGATTAGAATATCATTTTCTTCTTCTTAAAAAAACCCACTACTCTTCCATGGTGAATTTCCGTATTAGCATGTAAAAGTATTCAGAAGTAATTCTATCTTAAAAATATTTGTTTCTTCTAGGACTTTTATTCCTTAAGTAACTTGCATTATAATTAGAGGTAAGATGAGTACCTTGACTCTGATTTAAAATAATCCATTTGTATATGGATACTTACCGTGCTATGAATAAATCAACAAATGCACTCTCCTTGGAAAATAATCCCATGGAACTAACAGAACTGACACTTAAAAGTTCAGTTATGAAAAATCATTAAATTGGGTTTTTTCTCTTTGGATTTGGATTTGTTTTGTTTTTTTTTTGTTTTTTTTTTGCCTAGGAAGACTTTCCCTTCTTCAAGATTATTTTTAAGATTCCATATACATGTCAACTTGACCCTTTTCTAGTTTAATTTTCATGCTAAGATTTTTAATATTCATAATTTATTTTTCTGCATATGAGGTACAAACATAATTTATTAGTCAATGACTTTTTCTAAAAAATTTGATATCTGTACAGTTTAATGATAGCACATATTAAAAACTTTATATTCAATTTCTACACTTAAAATTTTCTTCTATTAATGAACATATCAGTCTAGTCCTAGTAAAATAGCATTTAATTATTTTTTGGTATGATTTGGCTCATAAGGGATGCTTTTTACTATTTTGCCTAAAAATTTCCCAATTATTTGTGCATATTTCCTTTTCCAAAACAGGTTGTCCACTTTCAATTAAACCATCTTTGTTGGGATTCTAATAGTCATTATATTTTACTTTCAGATTAATTTGATAGTAATTACACCATTGAGTCTTTCTGTTTATATTTGTTTACATAGTCAAAACTTGCTTTATAATATTCAATAAAGAATGAGAATTCATAGTATAAATAGGATACATTCCCTTTTAGTTTTACTCTTCTTTGCATCCTTTTCCCCCTCAGTCTTTGTGAAAAGGACTGTATTTCTATTGTGTTAGAAGTTATTAATGATACTCACCTCATGAAGTTTCCCAAAGAATTAAATGTTGTACACCTGGAAAACACATTTTAAAATTGCTTGTTATTTTACTGTGTTAAACGCATGTTAGCTGCTATTTTTATTGTTTGGAACTATTGATTTCATTATGATTATCTTTTATCTGACCACCCTACTGAATGGCTTTAATGCATGCTAATAGTGTAGATAATAAAACTATAAGAAAACTATCATTTGTAGATAAAAATCATTTTGTCTCTTCTTTCTCATATGTGCTATTTCCTCATTGTGTTTGATAGGACTACTGGTTCTATGCTAAAGAGTAACAGACAGTATCTTCTTTGTAGAGGAAAAATAGGAGCAATAATTATATAGGCATTTTTTTATATTTGGATTTTTAAAAATTATAACCTTTATCATGTTAAGAAATCCCTTATTTTTACATTACAAAAGTCTTTTTTTTAAAGTAACTGTTAAATTTCATGAAATGCTTTAGAAAGCATGTTACACATGTAGTTTTTCTCTTTTATCTTTGTAATTTATTAGAATAGTCTACCAAATGTCCTGGTGTTCACCCAATTTGACATTTTTAGAATATATTCTACTAGATCATGACTCTTGGCTCTTTAAATAGATTTCTGGATTTGATTTGCTCTTACACTTAGGACCTGGGATCTGTATTCATAAGTGACATTGGTCATTTCTTTTTGCTTTGTGTGTCTGTGCATACCATTTATGTCTGGTTTGGGTTATGATAGACACAGAAATGGTCTTCCCTGGTGGCTCAGCAGGTAAAGAATTCTTCCTGCAATGTAGGAGATGTGAGAGATGCAGTTTCAGTCCCTGGGTTGGAGATATTCCCCTGGAGGAGAAAATGGCAACCCAGTCCTATATTCTTGCCTGAAAAATCCCATGGACAGAGGAATCTGGCGGGCTACAGGCCAAGGGATCACAAAGAGTCGGACACTACTGAGTACACACAGCAACAAAACACAGAAATGAGTTGGGAATTATTTCATCTTTTCAAGATCTGGAACAGGATAATGTAGAACAAAGATACTCTCTCTCCTTGGATATTTGTTGTTATTCCATTACCGTGAATTTGAGGCTTTTGATGGAAATTATGCATCTACTCTTAACAGAAACTACAGAGAAATGAGATTAGCTGAGAAGGGCTGGTTAACTTAACTTTAGAGAAACAAAACTAAACAAAAATATAACAACATTCATGAATACCGGATATGTAATTGATTGCAATTGATTGCTTATTTTAGTGTTAAATGTCCATCTCTTATGACCAGAATCTGTCAGTACTTTGTTCATTGATAGATTTTCAGTACCCAGAATAGTGCCAAGCACATGCTGCTGCTGCTGCTAAGTCGCTTCAGTCGTGTCCGACTCTGTGCGACCCCATAGATGGCAGCCCACCAGGCTCCCCTGTCCCTGGGATTCTCCAGGCAAGAACACTGGAGTGGGTTGCCATTTCCCTCTCCAATGCATGAAAGTGAAAAGTGAAAGTGAAGTCGCTCAGTCGTGTCCGACTCTTCGAGACCCCATGGACTGCAGCCCACCAGGCTCCTCCTTCCATGGGGTTTTCCAGGCAAGAGTACTGGAGTGGGGTGCCATTTAGTAGACCTTTAATAAATTTATGTTCATTAAATAAATGAATAAAGTAATAAATGCCTTTTGTTTGGTTGGGAATGGATGTTTCTTTAGGGAGATTTGAGAAAATTCTAGGTAGTATAATTGTCTTTCAGAATATTTTATTATTAGCAACCTTTATGTGATGCTGAAAAAATATATATGTATAGACACTCTGTTTCTTAGAAAAGTTTATGCATGATTATATTCTGTTTGAGAGTCCCTTGGACTGCTAGGAGATCCAACCAGTCAATCCTAAGGAGATCAGTCCTGGGTGTTCATTGGAAGGACTGATGTTGAAGCTGAAACTGTAATACTTTGGCCACCTGATGCAAAGAGCTGACTCATTTGAAAAAACCCTGATGCTGGCAAAGATTGAGGGCAGGAGGAGAAGGGGACGACAGAGGATGAGATGGCTGGATGGCATCACCGACTCAACGGACATGGGTTTGGGTAAACTCCAGGAGTTGGTGATGGACAGGGAGGCCTGGCGTGCTGCGGTTCATGGGATCACAAAGAGTCAGACACAACTGAGCGACTGAACTGACTAACTGACTGATATTCTCTTTGTTCAGGTTTATAAACTTCACTCTATTTCAATCCCATACTGCTTTCTTAACTAAATATACTTTGGGATCCAGTGGACATAGGGAAGAACCGGCTGCAATGAGAAAATGCCAATAACAACCTTTCATATGTTATTTTCGGTGTCATGCTTGTTATGAAGTTAAGTTGTTCCTTCCTATCATTAGATATATTAAACTTTCTAAAGACATAAATCAGAAATTTCTTAGGAAGACTAGGATTTCTCCCAAAAGAGGAAAGCCATTTAATTCTAAAGTATAATAAATCAGCTGATAAACATCATTAAAAAATCATTCTTGTTACTTTTAATACAGTGACATGGATTAAATAGAGAGCAGTGCTTATTTTAAAAATACTTTATAATTTGTAATAAAAGGGAAAATCTAAGTTATCCATCTGTTACCTTGTTAATCCCACAAATCGTCATATTCCATCTTGCCTTTTTTTCTTTATGGAGTCTATTTCTTCTTTTGGAATAGACGCATCTTCCTGATCCCCATTCACTTTTTCTTTCCTCTCCATAGGTCCTGTTCATGTTTCAAACTTTACCTACTTTTTGAAGACTCTTCTATCTTCTGGTCTACTTTCTCCAGCTCTTCATCAAAGCTCCATTTTAGCAATGATAATATTTATTATAATTCTATTTCCATTTTCCCCCTAGTAGATTGTAGACTTTAACAGGGCAGAAAATTTTTTATTAAATAATTTAATTGTTGACCTATTTAATTAAACTCAATATAACCTTAACAAGGAGTAGCAGTTAATCAATGTTTATTAAATAAATGCATTTTTAAGAACCATGTGTTTCTACAATAGACCCAACCTAGAAATGAAACTTCTTTACCTGGGTCTTAAAATGTAGTCCACAAAGTTTGAATCATTCTCTTTTTGTTGTTGTACTCTTTTCTCAATTCTCAAATTTATACATATACAAATGAGGAGAAAGAAAGGGAAGAAAATATTAGTAATTTGGATTCTTGGAGTAGCAAGGACCATTGACAAAAAAAAAGGGTAACGGAGTGGTAATTGTACATATCAGGTTTACCCTTTTATTTCATAGCAGGAGTGAATTATATCAGAACAGCCCTTCCAAATGTTCTTTTTTAAAATTTCTTTTTCCTAATTATAAACTATTACATAAGGGCTTTCCAGGTGGCACTAGTAGTAAAGAACCTGCCTGCCAACGCAAGAGGTATAAGATCTGTGAGCTTGATCCCTGGGTCAGAAAGAGCTGGTGGAAGAGGGCATGGCAACCCACTCCAGTATTCTTGCCTGGAAATTCCCATGGACAGAGGAGGCTAGCAAGCTACAGTCTATAGGGTCAAAAAGAGTCGGACACAACTGATGCAACTTAGCACACAGGCACATCTCACCTTGTCTTTCACAGGAAAGAAAATTCCAAGAAAATGTAGCCTCAGCTATTAATAGGAAAAAAGCAAAACTAATCCAGTTATAGGAAATTTACAGGAATGTTTACCCATCCTCTAAAAACTTTATTCATGAAGAAAGATAATTTTTCTAGGTTCTAGGAGAAGGTAGATACTTTAGGTACATGAAAGTTGAATATGAGGAGCTAAGCTTCCGTTAAGCTCTTAACTACTGGCTAAATATTTCTTTGTGTATCTAAATAGTAAGTCCACTTATTTTTTTTTTAAGAGACATGTTCAAACCTAATTGAAAATATTTTTAAAGTTATTATTGGATGGTAGGAGTATGGGGTGGAGTTGGCCTTAGGGGAATTAGAGTAGCAATAATAAAAAGGATGTTGGAAAACACATGCTTGGCTCAACTCAGGATAACCACAGAAAACAGGACAGACCAAGAAGGAGGAGGAAAGCAAGATGAATGATGTGAAGCTTACTGTTTTGGGAGGTGAAGGAACAGGAAAATCTGGTAAATGTGTTTTTTTTTTTTTTCTGGTGTATACTACATAAAGAGTGAGAAATATATTGCCATTATATATATATAAACATATTATAATTTATAGACTTGATATAACTATATATTATTTCTCAGTAGGAGTTTTCATTTTATAAGCAAGCAATGCAATTAACTTTGTATTTATAAAATGTATATACAGGGTGAAGAATACATCTGTTTGAAGTATTAATTTGTATCTTGTTCTACTGATGTTTAAAAAAAGTAGGGCCAACAGGAAATCCCTCCATCATGATCCCACATACTTCTCACTCTGTCACACCTGCCCCCACACCTGCTAAGTCGCTTCAGTCTTGTCAGACTCTCTGCTACCCTAGGGACTGTAGCCCACCTGGCTCCTCTGTCCATGGAATTCTCCATTCAAGAGTACTGGAGTAAGTTGCCATGCCCTCCTCCAGGGCATCTTCCTGACCCAGGGGTTGAACCCACATCTTTTGTGTCTACCTGCATTAGCAGGCAGGTTCTTCACTGCCAGCGCCACCTGAGAAGCCTCAGTGGCCAAGCAGTGGAGAGAAATGTGTGAAGACCTGTGGATTATTTTTAACTTTTTAAAAAATTTATTTATTTTTAATTGAAGGTTAATTGCTTTGCAGAGTTTTGTTTTCTGCCAAATATCAAGATGAATCAGCCATAGGTATACATAAGCCACGTTTCAGAGGAGCAAAAAGAAAAACAAAACACTTTGAAGGGAGATGAGGACATGGCTTTTTAAATGCCTGTGAACTGAGCGACACGGTGCCCATGACCTTGGAAGCTACGCGTTTGTCTTTGTTACATGGTGGTAGTAAGGATGCTGCCAATAGAGCCGCCTGAGCCTAGTGAATCCTAACTGGCCAGACCCAGGAGCTGCAGTAAGATTAACCAACACTAGAGGGCGATCCTCTGTTTCTTGGATTTTGAAGTCCCTGTTTCCTTAAACAATCGCAAAGGTGTGATACTGTCCTGGCCACTATTACAAACATGTGGCACCTTGGAGCCACAGTTAATTTGATGAAATAAAAAGATATCATGGTTCTTGCATCTCAGATTTAATAAGAAATCTGTCTCTGTTGCAAAGCTGAGGTTTCTTATGTGTGTTTGCCTTAGTGAATTACTTACACAGTGAATTGGGTGGGCACCACAGTAAGATCACTTTCTTTCTAGCCTCCTAATTTTTACGGTTTTATGATGCTAATCTTACTGATTATTATTTAGACCAGAATTTAGTAAAACTTCAAGGTCTTCATTAATACTTAGTAATTTTTAAGCCAAGAGATAAAACCTTACGTACATACATGTGTGCTGTGCTTAGTTGCTCAGCCCTGTTTGACTCTGCGACCCCATGGAATGCAGCCTGCCAGGCTCCTCTGTCCATGGGATTCTCCAGGCAAGAATACTGGAGTGGGTTGCCATTTCCTCCTCCAGGGGATCTTCCCAACCCGGAGATTGAACCCAGGTGTCCCACATTGCAGGCGGATTCATTACTGTCTGAGCCACCAGGGTAGCTAAGTTGTTACCTGTGTCTTAAAACTGATAAGACCTTAAATTCAGCTTGTTTTGTTTTGCAGCCCTTATAGTAAGGTTTCTTACCAAGCGCTTCATTGGAGAATATGCTTCTAATTTTGGTAAGTCGCTACTTTAGACTTTTTCACTTTAAAACTTTAAAACTTCAGCATCATCAGTTAACATCAGCACGTGTGTGCTCAGTTGCTAAGACTTATCTGACTGTTTGCGACCCCATGGACTGTATGTAGGCCACCAGGCTTCTCTGTCTATGGGATTTTCAAGGCAAGAATACTGGAGTGGGTTCCATTTTCTTCTTCAAATTAACAACATCAGAGAAGCATTTTCATAGAATCTTCCATTTTTGCACTTTTAAGCAACTTGTTTAATTCATGGACTCTGATTTTAAAAGCCCAAATAAGTATTTTAATTAAATATTCTTTCATGATAAAATTTATCCAGTTTTATGTTAACTGAGATACATTAGAAATCCAGTTGATTTCAGTCTAGAACTAGAAAAACCTTAAACCTGGGACCCACCCATCTGCACCAACCGTTGCAGAGCATGTGAGTGTGGGGGTTTTGTTAAACTAAAGCAATTTTAAAATTAAAGCAACATCTGCTGAGAGATAAAGACAAATTAATTATAAAAGCACAAGTAACTACAAAATAAATGCTTATTTTATTTAAAGCATTTATTTAATAAATGCTTATTTTCACAAGACCATGTGAAAATAACAGGAAAATTATGCTTTGACTAAAGATCATATCATAATTATGTAGGTTGCTTACCTAAGTTTCAGAGAAATTCTAAAACAGGTGCCAGGGCACCTTGATATAATCTTAGGATCATTTCACTAACTCTACTATAATTTTGTTATTTTTCTCAAAATTAGCATGACATATGGGAAATGCCACAGTGGGGAATTAATAAAAAGTGGGGAATTTTGCCAGAAGTTTGAATATATTTTTGGCTCAACAATTAATCTATATAATGCTACTAATATCTTACCTGATTGAAGGCATGGTGGGGAAAGGTTTTTTGTCTTTTTAACAGGAATGAAGATTTTAAGAAATAGAATTGGGAGAAAGGGATTTTTTTTTCCATTCCATTATACTTAGAGTAAGAAGTTACGATTGCAAGTGTTTTTCATGAGAAATAAACAACAAAAATCTTTAGCATTCATTTATGAGATACATTATTAGAATATTTTAGAAAACAACTTTGAAGTATTGCATTGTGTTGCTGCCTGCATGTAGCCAACATAGTATTTTAGTTCATATGATGCTGTGAGTGTTTTAGGGCAAGCTCTTGAAAACTGATTATAGAAAGAAAAAAATATATAGAAAGAGAAATTCTTATTGTTTCATTTCTCAGGTCAACAACTTCAGTCATAAAGGGCCAGATAACACACAAACTAAGAGTAAGGCATGAGAAAGTGTTCCAAAACTATAAAACAATACACACTTACAAAGAACAACAGCAGCAGCAAAATTAAATGAAACCTTAATCTTTAATACAACACAGTTATATAAGCAAATGAAGTATGCATATTTCTGGCTATTACACCTCTATTGAAAAATAAGACCTAGAGACATTTATAAAGACAATCAAGTGAGTTAAAGGTCCACAGCAAGAAGATTAATTAGCCAAAAAATGACCTTATGTGTAAATGAAGGCTACAGGGGGAAATAATAAAATTCTAAAATGTTAAGAGCTGGTGACCCCTGCTGGCAGTTTTTGAGTATTGAGAGTAGGTATTTTTAAAGGTCTCAGGAGGAAATGATGTAGCTCATGGTTGTTGCTGTTGTTTAATCTCTGTCATGTCTGACTCCTTTGCATCCATGGATTGTAGCCCACCAAGTTCTTCTGTCCATGGGATTCTCCAGGAAAGAATACTGGAGTGTGTTGCTATTTCCTCCTGCAGGGGATCTTCCCCACCAAGGGATCGAACCTGCGTCTGTGTCTCCTGCACTGCAGGCACATTCCTTACTGCTGATAGCTCACGGTAGTAAGCTTATGAAGTTTAGAATAAACTGTCTGAAAACATATTTTAAGATTTAATGAAACAGTAATAAATTCATTCTGTGTAGCCTAGAAGGATCTCAGAATTTACCCCTGGGCTTCCCTGGTGGCTCAGTGGTAAAGTATCCGCCTGTCAATGCAGAAGACACAGGTTCAGTCCCTGGTCCAGGAAGATCGCACGTGCTGCAGAACAACTAAGCCCATGTGTCACAACTGTTGAACCTGTGCTCTAGAGCCTGGGAGCCACAACTACTGAGGCCACATGCTGCAATTACTGAAGTCTGAGCGCCCTAAAGCCTGTGCTTCCCAGCAAGAGAAACCACTGCAGTGAGAAGCCCGTGCACCACAACTAGAGAAAAGCTCCCACAGCAAAAAAGACCCAGCACAGCCAACAATTAATTAATTAATTGAATTACATAAAATAAATGTCATCCCTAACCCTCTGAAGCCGGCTTTCCCAAATGTCAGCTACATTTTTCTACCATGGGTTGTGGAGTGTTTGCTAGAATGGGTCATGTGTCAGTTGGAGATTGTATCAGTATGCTTCTGGAGAGAAATAGGTCTTGTATGAAAACACTGGAGGGACAGTTACAGAAATGAAGTCTTTCATTCATTCAAGAAGTATTTATTGAACAACTGTCATGTGGCAGATGCTCTTCTAAAGGCTATAGTAATATAGGCACAAAAGCATGTCGGTGAATAGGTACAGTGGTGAAGTTCATTTTTAAGAAATATATATAAGCAAATATAGCAAATACATTTTTTGGACCACTATCAATAAGGGAAAGCCACTAAAACTAAAATATGACTGGTTGAATTTATAGGACTGTATTTATATTTGGCTGATCCAAATATAAAGTCATGTTTTAAAATTCTGGAGTATTTCCATACTGATAATGAGTATATGCATATTTTGCAGAATCTATCTATAACAAACATTTGTGTTTGGAAGGGAAGCAATTGAATCTAGAAATATATGACCCTTGTTCTCAGGTAAGTAAAACAAAATACTTTTATGTTTTCAATCATGATTTGAAGAAGATAGGATAACGGTAAGTGTGCAGTTGCTAGCCTTAATATTGAACTTACTTCTCAATTTTAATTATTAAAAATTTAAGAAATTATTTTAGTGTTATATTATCTAGCTTCTCTGTAAAGTTATGACAAAATTTTCATGTTACAGATACCTTTAAAATAGCAATATTATTATGCTTTCATAATATATTTTTATCAGGTCACAATGTAGCTGTCAAATACTAATAGTTTAATGGCTTATTAATTCAATTTATATGTTTGCTAAGTTGCATTTGTTGATAACTAAAGAAAGTGAAAGTGAAGTAGCTCAGTCGTGTCCGACTCTTTGTGACCCCATGGAATGTAGCCTACCAGGCTCCTCCGTCCGTTCGGTTTTCCAGGCAAGAGTACTGGAGTGGGTTGCCATTTCCGTCTGCAGAGTATCTTCCTGACCCAGGGATCGAACCCAGGTCTCCCGCATTGTAAGCAAGATGCTTTACTGTCTGAGCCACCAGATAACTAAACCACTGTCGATAAAACCAAAGTAAGAAGGATTTTGAGTACAAACCCCTTTATTCAAACACCAACACAGCATACTAACGCATATATATGGAATTTATTTATTTATTTATTTTATTTTATTTTTTAACTTTACATTATTGTATTGGTTTTGCCATACATTAGCATGAATCCGCCACAGGTGTACACGTGTTCCCCATCCTGAACCCCCCTTCCTCCTCCCTCCCCGTACCATCCCTCTGGGTCGTCCCAGTGCACGAGCCCCAAACATCCAGTACTGTGCATCAAACCTGGACTGGAGACTCATTTCATATATGATATTGTTAGAAAGATGGTAAGGATAACCCTGTATGCGAGACAGCAAAAGAGACACAGATGTATAGAACAGTCCTTTGGACTCTGTGGGAGAGGGAGAGGGTGGGATGATTTGGGAGAATGGCATTGAAACATGTGTAATATCATATATGAAACGAATCGCCAGTCCAGGTTCGATGCATGATACTGGATTCTTGGGGCTGGTGCACTGGGACGACCCAGAGGGATGGTACGGGGAGGGAGTTGGGTAGGGGGTTCAGGATGGGGAACACGTGTATACCTGTGGTGGATTCATGTTGATGTACGGCAAAACCAATACAATATTGTAAAGTAATTAGCCTCCAATTAAAATAAATAAATTTATATTAAAAAAGTTTAAATACAATTATATAACTAAGAGAAGGGTGGCCAGCTGTTCAATATTTCAAAACACCTCTATCCCCTGTGGGATAGATTTTGTTGGGTATGGCAAACATCCTTCAAATCTTTTTTGCTAAACCTTAATCACTATTGTTGCTTTACTGATTTAAATCTGGTACCAAAAAATCAATACATATTCTGTTTACTAATATGGAAGATACTGTCTCCTGTGTGGATATGGTGTAAAAGGCAATTATTAGGGCTCATCAAATTTTCAGAAAAAGAGAAGCTTTTTTTAGAGAAAAAGTTATCAAATGAAATAGATGTAACTTTATTATAGTTCTTTATTTTTTAAAAAAAATTTGATCACTTTTGATAAAAGAAAAAGTGTGATACAAAGAAACTGCATTTTAGAAAATAGCAGTATTTGCTTTTTGAATTCTCTTCCAGGTAAAATGGGTCTCCATTAATTAGCTGTCTGTCATGTAAAATACAGAGGTCAGATCCTACCACTTTCAATGTGTTTGATTTATTTTCAGCCACAGAAAGCAAAATTTTCCCTCACAAGTGAGCTGCATTGGGCAGATGGGTTTGTTATTGTGTATGACATCAGTGACAGGTCTTCCTTTGCATTTGCAAAAGCATTAATCTACAGAATTCGGGAGCCACAGACAAGTCATTGTAAAAGGTGAGGTATTTTTCATTCCTCTCTACTTTTTTTTTAGTAAATCATCATAGAGCTGTAAGCATCATTAGGAAGAGTTTAATACAGGCTTCCAATTACAAAATTTAACAGCCCTGAACAAGCCACCTTCCATTCCACAGGAGTTACACACGTAGTAAAAGGAGTAAGATGAGAATACTTTATATCCTGAATGACATCAACAGTTAACTTGCCCTGAATAAATGACTGTTTTACAAGACAGCTTCTATTGTTAACATGACACTCGCTTGCAAAATAATAGTCCTTTGTACACAAGATAGTTCCCTTTCCACCTTTCTTTTTCATTCCCACAAAAATGTTAAGGATACTAAATAAATCCAGATATATTACATTTGGCATTCAATTCCTAGTCATTGGTATTTTCAGTCTACAAAGCAAAATAGACTGAACAATCAAACCATTACAAATTCTAAGTATGAGACTACATTTTTCTCCATTTCACCTCCTAAAATAAAGAGCTAATCTACAATGCCCTATTGTTAATGTCTTGACACAAGTCATTATGCAGGAAAATAATGATGCCTTAGACTATTTTTGCATTAGTAGATATATGTTTAAACCTATGAATTTCCTATTTTTAGTTTTCCTTTTTTTTCGATTGTTTTATCCTTTCCCTTTAAAATAGTTATTTTTGTTCAACATGCTGGTGTAAGGGATTCTTTGTGCTCTTAGCCAGATTTGCCCTTCTCTAATATCATGCTAATCTGGGAAGCAAGGAAGCACAATATCATTCCTTAAAATTGATAACTGTGATTTTAATATCTCTTTTAAATGCCCATTATCAAGAAATAATCAGATAATAATTGATAAGGGGTGTTCCCTTGGAGTCATTCGATGTGAATTCTTGTTTATATCTGATTGACCTTGGGTAAACCCTTTAATTTCTAGACCTTCTTTTTCTGATTATAGAACTGATGGAAACATGGTAGGAGAAAAGAATATGATTTTACTAAGAAAGCTCAGGGCTCTGATTTCCTATAATATTACTGATTTTGAGGGAACTCCATTGTTTTGGGTGTTAAATACTTTATGTTTAAGCACCATAACTTTGGTAAGGGTAAGTAATTAAAATTACTTTGCTATTATTCATTATCAAGAGAATCACTCAAGAAGAATTAAAAATGTATATTTTAAAAATCCCTATATTTGACATTCTCAGGCAATCTTCTTAATGTGTTGATCAAATAATTCTTGGATATTTCCAATTTTTAATCTTTAAGTAGAGTCTATTTCCAAATCTCTTATCTATAGATAGAAAGAAAATATGACATTTAAAAAAATTATATCTGATATTTGTGACTTATTCTTCAAAATATTTCATTTATTCTTCCCCATTAATTCTTCACAATAATTTTCTGAACTATATGTGTGAAAGTCACTCCGTCGTGTGCAACTCTTTGTGACCCCATGGACTGTAGCCTGCCACGCTCCTCTGTCCATTGAATTCTCCAAGCCAGAATACTATAGTGGGTAGTCATTCCTTTCTACAGGGGATCCTCCCAACCCAGGGATCGAACCTAGGTCTCCCACGTTGCAGGAATATTCTTTACTGTCTGAGCCACCAGGGAAGCCCAAGAATACTGGAGTGGATAGCCTATCCCTTCTCCAGTGCATCTTCCTGACCCAGGAATCAAACTGGGATCTCTTGCATGGCAGGCAGATTCTCTACGAGCTGAGCTACCAGGGAAGCCCTATATAAAGAGATACTATTAGTATATGAACTATGTCATAATGTACTGTTACTATCATCAAGAGTCTAGTGTTAGACATGCAATGCTTTTTCCTTGATGGCTCAAACCATCATGTGAATAAAACATACTTTGGTGGTTTCTATACAGTATCTCTTGAGATGGTATTGAAGACTTCATTTTCCCATTTCTTCCCTATAGTAGATATCTTGGCACTATTTCTTGTCATTTAAGGACTAGTAGGCATACTGTATTCTTCAAATGAAACTCTGCTTTAGAAATGTTGCACTGTAACCACAGAGATTGTATTGATATTTGCCAAAGACATTACCTTACAAAGAAATATATTTCTTAAATAAATCAGAAAAGTTGTACACAGTTACAAGATGGTAAAATTTTCTTTAGAATATGTTATAATGAATATTAACAGGGAACAAACAATGATGAGTATTGAATAATATTTTTCCTTAAGAAAACCGTATTTAAATTGTTTAATTAGTAAAGAAGCAGTAGCTAGTCCTTCTCTTTCAATTGATAAGAAAATGAAAAATAATGCTTAATAAGCATCTTTAATAAAAGATGCTTTTATTATTATTATTATTTTTTTATTATAGCCTGACATTGAGCTAGGTTTTCTACATACTTCTTCATTCTGGGTGATGAGAACTATTTTACCTTTTTTGTTTTTTAACATATAAGAGAACTGAAAGTGAAAATGATGTCACACTCATGTCTTGCTAATAAACAGAGCCATAGTTCCAGGAATAGATTTGTGCCACTTCAAATCTTATGCTTTAGGAGTTTTGTTGGGTCTGTGTCATTTACATTTAATCTAAAATCCTTTTTATGAGTAAATGAGGATACACATGAACACAAATAACACACACAATATTTTTTCCTTTTTTTGGGGGGGGTCCATAATTCATTTTTATATAAACCTACTTAATATATAAAAAAAGAGCTGTTAAAGCAGTCTTACCAAAGACTTGTGTATCTGTATTTCAGAGCTGTGGAGTCAACAGTGCTTTTGGTGGGTAACAAGCAAGATCTCTGTCATGTGCGAGAGGTTGGCTGGGAAGAAGGGCACAAACTGGCATTGGATAACCGGTGCCAATTCTGTGAACTGTCTGCAGCAGAGCAATCTCTGGAGGTGGAAATGATGTTTATCAGAATTATCAGGGACATCCTGACAAACTTCAAACTCAAAGAAAAGAGAAGATACAGTGGATCTAAATCCATGGCCAAGCTGATCAATAATGTATTTGGAAAGAGAAGGAAATCTGTTTAGTAGACATGTGATCCTGGGGGATTTATTATATCAGAGAGTTTCAAACATTTGTATGGGAATTAAATTTACCTTTTGTGTGCAGCGAAAACATTCTCTTAGAGATATGAAATAATTGACCAGGAACCACAACTGTGTTTTCAAATATATAGTTTGCCTTTTTGGTTGCTTGTATCTTATACATTTTGCTTCACACTTTTCTCTATACACAGAATAATTTTAGTATAATCTAATGGTGGATTACTGTACAGTTTACCTTACCAAATAAACCCTGCTTATGTAATTTTCTTAAACTACCATTCTTTAGGGCTCCCTTACCTTTATTTTATATATATCTTTTAGATGAAATATATAGTTATATATAGGAGGAGAAGGGGACGACAGAGGATGAGATGGCTGAATGGCATCACTGACTCGATGGACATGAGTTTGAGTGAACTCCAGGAGTTGGTGATGGACAGGGAGGCCTGGCGTGCTGCGATTCATGGGGTTACAGAGTTGGACACGACTGAGCGAATGAACTGAACTGAACTGAACTGATAGTTATATTCACCTGCTAGCTCAGCTGGTAAAGAATCCACCTGCAGTGCAGGAGACCCTGGTTCGATTCCTGGGTCAGGACGATCCACTGGGGAAGGGATAGGCTACCCACTCCAGTACTCTTGGGCTTCCCTGGTGGCTCAGCTGGTAAAGAATCTGCCTGCAATGTGGGAGACCTGTGTTTGATCACTGGGTTGGGAAGATCCCCTGGAGAAACGGAGGGCTACCCAGTCCATATTCTGGCCTGAAGAATTCCATGGACTCTATAGTTCATGGGGTATCTAAGAGACATGGCTGCAACTTTCACTTCACTTCTTCAATATATTATAGAGCTTAATTTATCAATTTGTAAAATTCAAGATCTATTTAACAGAAATGCATGGATTTAATTTAGAAAGTGTATCTGTAATAAGCAGTGAGTTATTTAAGATCACACAAGTTGTTGTTTTTTTGTTTGTTTGTTTTGTTTTTTTAACCGCTAAGGCCTTAAGAAGTTAAATTCTGGGGAAAGAATAAAGTCAGATGAATGGAAAAATTAGCACTGACGTATATATGTTACCATATGTAAAATGATAGCTGGTGAGAAGTTGTTGTATAACACAGGGAACCTAGCCTGGTGCTCTGTGATGACCTAGAGTGGTACGGTAGAGGGAGGGGAGGGGAGGGAATCTCAATAGGGAGGTGATATATATATAATTGTGGCTGATTTGTATTGTTGTATGGCAGAAACCAATACAACATTGTAAAACAATATTCCCCCAATTAAAAAAATAAATGTTACCCATAGTTTATAGTCGGCCTGATGATGAAAAAGTCTACCTTTCTTTATTGTATACTATAGTAACAAGGGCAATTATCATAGAGTAAAAACTTCTGCAGCTAAGATCCTTTTTAGATGTAAAGTTTAAAAATAAAATAAAATTAAAAAAAAAATAATAAAAGATTAGCATTTTTTTGTTTGTTTTTTGTTTTTGTTTTAAGTTCATTTGGAAATCTAGATGTCATAGGGGAAGGAAAAGGTAAAAACTAGTTGGTATATATATAAGCTTGAAGCCCTTATTGTCCTGAAATAAGTATTACATGAGACAAAAACATTTTGGGCCTTCTACCATTACATAGGGTACAATTTCCCCCCCAAAGTCATCTGTCCACCTCCTGGACTGCAGCGCCCCTTCTGCCATCCTTGGTGAGCCTGCTGACTGCTGTATTTCAAGTTGCAGGTCGAGGCCTGATTTCAGCCAAATCACTGATAAGTAAGGTTTGATTCTGATACGTTAACCTGGGCGTACATGCAATGCTCCTAACATTGAGTTATAGAGTTAACATTGAGAAATGGAGTATTTCCTATCATATCAGTAAACAAGGATGCCACAGTCATCAGCGATTGCAGCCGTCCAACATGAGCTGATGAGTTCTGAGGACTCTCAGGAAGGAAAAGAATACCTGCCATCTAGCAGCCACTCTCTGCAGCCATTCTCTGCAGAGAGCCCTGCAGGGCTCTTCGGGGAGCCGTGGGGGAACCCAGGCTGTGAAAACACAAGATAATGGCCCAGATAACTGAGGTGCATATGAAAGGAATGATTTCAGTGAGCCCAGACTCTTGCAAGTTTCCATACATAGAAAAGTACTCACTTCCTTAACTTGGGATATCTGGTTTCTCTAATTAATGGTAATCTTTTGAAGTTTCTGAGGACTATGTGCTCAGAGTCATGCCCAACTCTTTGTGACCCCATAGACTGTAGCCCACCAGGCTCCTCTGTCCATGGAACTTCCCATGTAAAAATATTGGAGTTGCCATGGCCTCCTCCAGGGGCTCATCAAGACCTAGGGATGGAACCTGTGTCTCTTGAGCCTCCTGCACTGGCAGGCAGATTCTTTTATCACTGTACCACCTAATGACTACCTGTCTTTTGGTGCAAAAATCCTATATATCCTAGCTCCTCCCCTCGCCTCCTAGGAGCAGGTTCTCAGAGCTATCTGAAACGCTTTCTCCTGGGTTGCCATCCTCATTTTGCCCCTAATAAAACTTAACTCGCAACTCTCGTGTTGTGCTTTTTTTTGTAATTCAACATGTATGTGCACTAACCTGGAGACCATGTGAAAGATCTTCAGTAGAGGGTGGTAGACAGGAGTCCAGGAGGGTAATACAAACTATTTGGCTGCACAGGAGAGAATCCATCTCATTGACATGATCTTGCTCATGGTGAGTCATGAGCCAACATTCAGCTCTCCTGTTCTAGAGAAAGCTAACCTGGATGATATACAAGTGGAAATAAGGGAACTTGCATGTGGTAATTACAAAATAATTCAGAATGTTCATAAAGATGGGGGAGTTTGAATTGTTATGAAGGGGTGGGCCCAAGAACCCACCATCTGATTGTGTTCTCTGGGACGATTCAGAGGAACTTCCTTTACTATAAGGAAGTGAGGAACAGAGTGGTGAAGAGGCAAAGAGCTTTGACAAGCTTCATAGTGACTGTGCTCCACAGGGCAGAGCTGACAGTAGAGATGCTGCCAATGAACCACACTTGTCAGTATCAATGCAAATGATAGAATCCTGGGACAGTGGAATCTGGATGTCAGCATTTAACCCAAAGGCTGTTTAACCTTGAGAGTCCCTTGGACTACAAGAAGATCATACCAGTCAATCCTAAAGGAAGTCAACCCTGAATATTCATTATAAGAACTGTCGCTGAAGCTGAAGCTCCAATACTTTGGCTACATGATGTAAAGAATTAACTCATTGGAAAAGACTCTAATGCTGGGAAAGATTGAAGGCAAAAGGAGAAGAGGGCAGTAGAGGATGGAATGGTTAGATAGCATCACTGACTCAGTGGACATAAATTTGAGCAAACTCCAGGAAATAGTGAGGGATGGAGGAGCCTGGCATGCTGCAGTCCATGGGGTTGCAATGATTTGGACATTACTTAGCGACTGAACAACAACTGTTTAACCTGTCAGCCTATTTATCCATTCACTCAGCCCCCAGAGAAACAATGCTGTATCTAGAGCAAGGCTCCATTTTTTTTACTGGTTGGCTGGAAAATTAGATGCTTAATTGAGGCAAAGTCCATATTGTGGGCTCAAACCTTGCTCCCATCCCTGCCACCAAGGCCATTGTTATCCTGAGTCCATTACATATAAGCACAACAGTGGTCAAGCAAAAGAAGATTATCTGTAGGGTAGTTCATCCTGCTCATTTGGATGTAAAGTGATTTCTCATTGGTGGATGCTCTCTAGTGGGCATTAAAATGATACACAAAGATCTGTAAATTTTATGCTGTCTCTCGGAGATCCATTCACATACTTTTTCTCCAGTCCTTCTTGGCACTGTTCTTCCAATCTTACCTCTTACAGATGTGTGCATGCATGCTCAGTCATTTTCGACTCTGTGCTATAGCCTGCCATGCTCCTCTGTCCGTGAGATTTTCCAGGCATGAATACTAGAGTGGGTTGCCGTTTCCTACTCCAGGGAAACCTTTTCCACCTAGGGGTAGAACCCGCGTTTCCTGCATTGGCAGACAGATTTGTTACCACTGTACCACCTGGGAAGCCCACTTCTTACAGATACCTTGGACCAACTGGCAAAACTATGATCATGGTCTAAAACTCTGTACTATCTTGTATTACACCTTCCTGTCTTACAGGGTACACAACAAAGTCTACTGACAAATGGGATAGTTTGCTCTTACCTATGAACTTCATGGTCACCTCTGGGCAGATCTGTAATGAGAGCCTGTCCTCTTTCGCCTGGCACGATCACATCAAGCTTGAGTGAGGAGTGCTTCTTATCAACTAAGAATATTCAGATTACATTGCTTTGTAAATGAGAGATAAACTTCTTTTGTGTATTATTCCCATAAATTCAGTAGGACACTTTTTTGATCAACTATTTATAGGGCTTTTACTAATTTTTTATAATATTAATATTGACTGTATAAATATATGCATATGAATATATATATCATTTTAAACATTTATACTTTTATCTTTTTTTTTAATATTTTGTTCTTATTATCTTCCCAAATTAAATATTTGGTCTTCATTCTTTAAAATTATTTTCCCAGTCAAAGAATGATTCTTTGGGGCTGATTTTGCATTAAAAAGTAACATACTTATCTATGTCACATGGAAGAATTCTACTGTCAAAATGGTATGAAAATTCTTTCATAGCTTAATCTATGCATATGGATCTGTGATGAATCAGAGTTCAAGATTTTTCTAAGTATACTATTCATATTTGTATATATTAATATTTCTTTACTGTAGCTTGATTTTATAGCAAGGTGATCTGAGATGACACTTGTTACAAGGTGTCTATGGAACAAGGAATAACAACAAGCATTCTTAGCAAAAAGAAAAAAGATAACTATGTGAGGTGATGGGGGTGTTAGTTAACTTGATTGTGGTAATCATTTCACAACATATGTGTGTGCTAAGTCACTTCAGTCATGTCCAGCTGTTTGCAACCTATGGACTGTGGCCGGCAAATCTCTGTCCATGGGGTTCTATAGGCACGAATACTGGAATGGGTTGCCATTTCTTCCTCTAGGGGATCTTCCAGACCCAGGGATGAAACCCATGTCTCCCGTGTCTCCTACATAGGCAGGGGGGCTCTTTATCACTAGCACCACCTGGGAAGCCCTCACAATGTATCTGTATATGAAATCGCTATGTCATACATATTAAATATATTGCAGTTTTTCAGTTATACCTTAGTAAAGCTGAAAAATGTTTTCCATTAAAAAATAACTTCTTTTGCTATCTCACATTTTAAAAATAGTTTTCATGAGATAACATAATGAATGAACTGTTGGTGAACCATCAATTATTTTTTAGAGTGATATTTAAAGGTACTAGGTTAAAGGTTGGAGAAGGCAATGACACCCTACTCCAGTACTCTTGCCTGGAAAATCCTATGGATGGAGGAGCCTGGTAGGCTATAGTCCATGGGGTCGCTAAGAGTCGGACATGACTGAGTGACTTCCCTTTCACTTTTCACTTTCATGCATTGGAGAAGGAAATGGCAACCCACTCCAGTGTTCTTGCCTGGAGAATCCCAGGGACGGGGGAGCCTGGTGGGCTTCCGTCTATGGGGTCGCACAGACTCGGACACGACTGAAGCGACTTAGCAGCAGCAGCAGCAGCAGCAGCAGCAGCAGGTTAAAGGTAATGCTCAAAATTCTCCAAGCCAGGCTTCAGCAATACGTGAACCGTGAACTTCCAGGTGTTCAAGCTGGTTTTAGAAAAGGCAGAGGAACCAGAGATCAAATTGCCAACATCTGCTGGATCACTGAAAAAGCAAGAGAGTTCCAGAAAAACATTTTTTCTGCTTTATTGACTATATCAAAGCCTTTGACTGTGTGGATCACAATAAACTGTGGAAAATTCTGAAAGAGATGGGAATACCAGACCACCTGACCTGCCTCTTGAGAAACCTATATGCAGGTCAGGAAGCAACAGTTAGAACTGGACATGGAACAACAGACTGGTTCCAAATAGGAAAATGAAGTATGTCAAGCCTGTATTTGTCACCCTGCTTATTTAATTTTTATGCAGAGTACATTATGAGACACACTGGGCTGGAAGAAGCACAAGCTGGAATTAAGATTGCTGGGAGAAATATCAATCACCTCAAATATGCAGATGACACCACCCTTATGGCAGAAAGTGAAGAGGAACTAAAAAGCCTCATGATGAAAGTGAAAGAGGAGAGTGAAAAAGTTGGCTTAAAGCTCAACATTCAGAAAACTAAGATCCTGGCATCCGGTCCCATCACTTCATGGGAAATAGATGGGGAAACAGTGGAAACAGTGTCAGACTTTATTTTTTGAGGGCTCTGAAATCACTGCAGATGATGATTGCAGCCATGAAATGAAAAGACGCTTACTCCTTGGAAGGAAAGTTATGACCAACCTAGATAGCATATTCAAAAGCAGAGACATTACTTTGCCAACATAGGTCCATCTAGTCAAGGCTATGGTTTTTTCAGTGATCATGTATGGGTGTGAGAGTTGGACTGTGAAGAAAGCTTAGCACCGAATAATTGATGCTTTTGAACTGTGGTGTCGGAGAAGACTCTTGAGAGTTCTTTGGACTGCAAGGAGATCCAACCAGTCCATCCTAAAGGAGATCAGTCCTAAATGTTCATTGGAAGGACTGATGCTAAAGCTGAAACTCCAGTACTTTGGCCACCTGATGCGAAGAGTTGACTCATTGGGAAAGACCCTGATGCCTGGAGGGATTGGGGGCAGAAGGAGAAGGGGACGATAGAGGATGAGATGGCTGGCTGGCATCACTGACTCGATGGACATGAGTTTGGGTAAACTCGGGGAGTTGGTGATGGACAGGGAGGCCTGGAGTGCTGCGATTCATGGGGTCGCAAAGAGTTGGACACGACTGAGTGACTGAACTGAACTTAACTGAGGTTAAAGGTACTAGTTTTCCCCTTTCATAATGTGATAGTTATAAAATATATTCACACATTTTTTGACACTTGTCCCATTGATAGGTTGATTCTAATTTCCTTCCCCCTGATACAGACTATCCTTGCTGACTCTCTTTTAACACATGGGATGAGATGGAAATAATGGAAAGGACTCATCAGACCAGCTTGGAAAACAGCTCGAGCTCCCATCTCTTCCTGGGACTCTGCCTTGTTCAAAATTTGCATGGATGAATCTGGCTGCGCTGAAGACACTGGGACAGGAATACTATACTGCTTGGGGTTAGTGAGCACACAACTCCCAAACACATGCAAATCCTCAGGTGATTTCAGTCTCTAAAACTGAACTACTCGAACCCATGCTATGTGGAGCAGGGATAAGTTATTCCCACTTATAGAATTCTAAGCCCAGAATGTATCCTTGGTTATGTTTTGTTTGTTTGTTTTTTTGGTGGGAGGCGTTCTTATATGGCAATAGGTAATCAGAACAGATAATTCTTTAAAATACCCAGTAACTCAGTCAGTATGAAATATTTGGCTTTCTTATTGGGCAAAAACATAATGAAAAAAAAAAAAGAATCTTCCAAACCAGATTTAAAATTATCTACAATATCCAGTTATTCCCAAATCGCTCTCCTTATTACTATCACTCATATGTAAAGCAACTTATGAAAACCTAAAAATAACAAATTGCAGTTTTCCAAAGTGAGAAAAACCACATCTACTTACAGTGCAGAAACAAATACATCAACATTAGGCCCTAGAACGTTGTAGGTTGAAGATAGCAAGTGTGTCTATAAATCTCAAAGATAGTTAAAGCTGTAGCACTAGGCTGGGAATTGCCTGTGCTGCTTCTATTAAAAAAAAAAAAAGATGCCGTCATTCACTTTGGATGAGCTTCAGTGAGATAACACATAATGAGGGGCAACAGCTGAGGAAGAGAATGCCAAAGGGGAGGGGCCTTTGAAATGGTTTTGATTTAATACAAAGCATGCACTATTAATAAAGAGGTTGAATGATACCTGTATGTTTTATAGGTTTATAAATTGGCTGTAGTAAAATATTTTACATCTTAGATCACTAGGTATTGTTTCAGCTTATTATGGGAGATATCTATCTAGAGTTGACTGAATTGTATTAATCTGAACCTAGTTTAATGATGCCTTAACGTTTTTATGGGGGAATTTAATGTTTGCAATATCCATGTTCCTTACTTGAAAGTGTGACTTATAGGTTTCTCATCTTCCTTAAATTATGAAATCCTTCAGCTAATAAAGGAAAATGATTATAGTTTGCAAAAAAGGCAAAGTCATTTAACAATCCATATAACTGTCTATTGTAGGACTTTGCATAATAATTGTAATTTAGCTATTAGGGATTCTAAAGGCAGTTATCAGTCATACTCCACACTTCTGGGGGAATCAGGCAAAGTCCAGAGTATTGAAAGTATTTTAAATTCCCAAGGAAAAAAAAAGCACACTGTAAATTGGGAATATACTCCATCATGACAACACATTCCAAGCAAGTAAGAAGTTCATCGTAGTTTTCAAATGTATAAACCACCAAACAGTATTTTATTTCTTTTGGATAGAGATATAATTTATTATTAAGAATGGAACAATTAGTTCCTGTAAGGAAGGGATTAGCTGATAAAAAGTGTCAATTGCAATGTGAAATTTGACCATTTTAGTAATCCTGGAAAAACTAAGACATAAGGAATTAAGAAAAAAAACAGAAAATGGAAGAAGAGTAAGAAATGGAATTATGTGCCATTATGTGGAAGTATGACCATGAGTTACCTCTGTAGTTTTTAGATCACTTTATAAGATTGAGTGTTTAACATCTCAGTTTTAGTTGTTTAGTCAACTCAGCTGCAAAAATGAGTATTAAACAACTAGACACATGAAAACTTTTCAAAACACATATGAAGTTAAACTGATATTTTTTCCAGATACAGATTTACTTTCACGGTAACAAACTATTTCAGTTTTTAAATTTTGGGGTTATTTCTATACATATTTGGGGTTAAAGTTATGATGTTGAGTTAAAGACAGAAAATTTAAATTATTCAAGCAACAATTATAAAGAAAATAACCAGTTGGTTGAAATTTATCAGAAAATTTTGAGGCCATAAGTAAAAGAAGTCTATATTTTACTTATTGTTATTCTCTACAATAGGAAATGTTTTGAGCAAAACCTGCTCAAAAATAGTTTAAAAATTATGGAATTAGGTCATTTCAAATACTATTTATTGTTCTCTTAATAACATCTTTTTGAAGATAAACATATTCTTTGGTAGACTAAAACTAACACACACATATGTGTATTTGTGTATATAGGTATGCTATATACTTATACTATATGTCTATATTTATCTCTCTCTAATGATTTTTTATTAAATACATTTAAACAAATTGAATTCACCTATAAAAATATAAAACAGCACAGCTTTAATGATTTTATCTTTATAGAACGAGTAGTAAATGATCATCTATCACAGAACTTTAATATTGGACACATATTGGCATGCCTTATTTAATCATGGAGATTTAATTGAAACATTGACTAGTTAAAAGGACCAAATCTACTCTTTCACAATTTTCCGTTAAACATCAATTTTTTAAATTAAATAATGACAGTTTGTAATAGCATTGATGTTTCGTATAACACAGGTCATGCAACAGAATTTCAGTGTTTCACTTACATAATTGAAAATAGAAATGAAAGATAAAATTGGAGATATCTTTGTGCTACCTTCTGGGCTAAAAATGCACTTTGCCTATATTACCCTTTTCTTAAATCCTAGCTTCACACAAACTTTGCACAACCAGAAAAGAAACCATCTGTCCCTTCCCTCCATGAGAATGATTTTCTGAACCATACACAGTATCTTATTACTCAGGACCCACTGCTGCTGCTGCTGCTGCTAAGTCGCTTCAGTCGCGTCCGACTCTGTGCGACCCTATAGATGGCAGCCCACCAGGCTCTGGCGTTCCTGGGATTCTCCAGGCAAGAACACTGGAGTTGGTTGCCATTTCCTTCTCCAACGCACGAAAGTGAAAAGTGAAACTGAAGTTGCTCAGTCGTGTCCAACTCCTAGCGACCCTATGGACTGCAGCCTACCAGGCTCCTCTATCCATGGGACTTGCCTGGCAAGAGTACTGGAGTGGGGTGCCATTGCCTTCTCTGCAAGACCCACTATCAACACCTATCTTTCTTTAAACAGTCACAGCTAGAGGAATAAGAGAAGCAACAGTTGCAAACTTTCTTCACCAGTATTGCAATCATGGATAAAGGCAAATACAGATGAGGTCAAGATTTGGTTGTAGGAAGGAAGTGTTGGAGCAGGGGCTCAAAAGGCTGTGGTTTAGAACTATTCATATATAGCATTTGTTAAAAATAGAAAAAAAAAATTGTGTCATGTTATCCATTATATCTCCCTTGTAATGAGAAGACAGCAAATTTGGGAACCACCTTCACCTTCATTAAGCACAGTCAAACTAAATAAATTCTGATTATGCATAGAATTTGATACTTTCCTGTTGGCTCAAGTAGTAAAGAATCCCCTGCAATGCGGGAGAGGGTTCGATTCCTGGATCAGGTAGGCCTTCTGGAGAATGGAATGGCAACCCACTCCAGTACTATTGCCTGGAGAATTCCATGAACAGAGGAGCCGGTGGGCTACAGTCCATGGAGTCCCAGAGTCGGACACAACTGAGAGACTAACACGCATAGAATTTATGCTGAGATGGACACAACAACCACACTTCAAGTATGAGACTTGAGATAGCTACATTATCCCTTTCTAAAATAATGAGGGTGATGAAGATAAGGTTAAAAATGGAAGTATTATATGCTGGCAAACCAGACCATTAAAACTTTCTTCCTTTTATAAGCATCAGGAAACATAGAACAGAACAGATAAATGCCCCCCCATATATATACATTAATAATAATGGACTTCTGAAAATATTACTCAAGATAAGAATACATAAATATTAATCTAAACTAGAAAAGTATATATCCAAAAATAATTTTTAAAATGAAAAATAAGTAGAAAGTCTAGGACAGACTTTAAAAGTTTCATTTTAGGCAATGAAACGTTAAACTGGAATTGCAGAAAATCAATTGAATGATGGTGATGTAAAACAAGAGATTTTTAAGAATTCAAATAACAAAGAAATATATTAAAAATCATATGATATTAATTAATATTACAGGCATGAAAATTAGACTGTAACCTTGTAGAACAGTCCCTATCCTTGTAGTACAAGGAAATAGATAAAATCCTAAATATCAAATATGATTCAATGTGTTTCAGAAAAAATAATTACAGAGTCTCCCAGGAAGAAAAAGAAGGTAAAAATCAGTGGAAAAATTTAGCTGGCCTTAAATTTCTTTGCAACTATGTGATAGTTTGTTATGAGAAGTGAAATGTCTAATGAGGAAAACTTTTGCTAAACTTTAGTTATAAAGACAAAAATTCTGGCTGAATTATGAAGACAACTTCAAATATACAAATGCTTGAAAAATATACACAGTGTTACTGAAAGATTATCAATGTTTCAATTCCAATAAACAGAGAATAATCAAAATTAAGAGTTTAAAACTAGAAGGCTAGTGTTAAGATTAATCATATGCATAGAATGATATGTGTGCTATTATTTACCATCAGTGACCCTAAATGGGGAAGTCTAAAAATCTAATCAGAAAAACAAACTATCTTAGGTAGACTTTGTTAAAACAGAGAAACTTTTAAACAAGACTACTGTCTAAAGAAATGGTTAAAGTAATTATGGGATGCGGACTATATGCTGGAAGGGATTGGGGGCAAGGAGGAGAAGGGGACGACAGAGGATGACATGGCTAGATGGCATCACGGACTTGATGGACATGAGTTTGAGTAAACTCCGGGAGTTGGTGATGGACAGGGAGGCCTGGCGTGCTGCAATTCATGGGGGTCGCAAAGAGTCAGACACGACTGAGCGACTGAACTGAACTATATAATCACTTACTCAGTACATGCCAGATGCATAGCACAGTGCTAGACAATTGAAATATATTTCATATAAATATATAAAAGAGAAGATACTGTTGACTCATTTTACCTAACTTAATCATATCATTTACATACCTCAACAAAGACAAAAAGATTAATCTAGATCAAAGGCTAGCTATTACCTGAACTGGGATTCAGAAATGAATGTAGCTAAGTCTGTATTGCTCTCTCTACCACACCACACTCCCTCAATACTGTTGTAAAACAGACACACATTTAAAATCATATCTACAGATGATGTTTAATTTGAGGGAAGATACCTGTGTTTTGATGATAAATGTAAAAGCAAGATACAAAAGTATAGGTAAGTATAATTTCATTAATGTACAAATGTATCTTTGAAAAATTATTGCAATAGAATATGCCAAATGATTATGAGCCCTTGATGATTTTTCTGTGATTTCCAAATTTTCTATAAACAAACATTAATTAATTCTGTAATCAAAGGACAGCCAAAGACTATTTCATATTCACAAATATTGAGCCTATGGGTTGATTTGCATAGTCAAATTTTTGTATGAATTCTAAAAAATCTCTTCAGTTTATTTACTAATACCTGTAGATTTTTATTTGTCAATCTAAATCAAATCCTAAATCTTATTAATCACATTTATTAATTTTCTATTTTAAGATAGATTACCACTCTAATTTTCTACAAGACCAGGTGCTATAATTGGAAAACAAAGGATATATACTTTTTAATTTTTGATTAAGATAATTTACATACAATAAAATGCACATATTTTAAATGCACAGTTCAGTGAATTTTAACAAATGTATTCACCTGTGTTACTGCTGTCAGATCATGATATAGAACATTTCCATCATTCTGGAAACTGCCCTTATGCCCTTTTTCAAGCAATCTGGAAATGTTTGCCAGGTTTTCATAAATGTTTGTGTAATTTCATAAACAATAGAAAGTACATGCTATCTTTAGGCAATAAATAGACCCCTATTACATTATGTCAAGCTCCAGGAAAGTGGAGTTGGTGATTCACTTTCACTACCATCTACCTAGGGTCTTACTACAGTGTCTGGCATATAGCTGGAGCCCATAGAATACTTATCGGATAAAACATTTGAATGCCTATTATACGGCAAGCACTGTGGGCTGCACTCTGGGGCTGCACAGAGTCAGACGTGACTGAAGCGACTTAGCAGCAGCAGCAGCAGTGCTATTATACCTTGGTGATTAGTTTTATTATAATATTCTTTGATCATAGAAACACATGCTGTTAGTAAGTAGAAAGTGCTTAAAATAAAAGAATGAAGAACAAAAGTTCTCATAGTTCTCATACCATTCTCAATCACTCCAAGAATTGTCAATCTCATTAGTTTAGTGTACTTCTTTCATTCTTATCTTTGCACTTACAAACATGAAAAAGTGAACGTGTTATTTGTTCAGTTGTGTCAGACTCTTTGCATTCCCATGAACTGTAGCCCAGCAGGCTTCTCTGTCCATGGAATTCTCCAGGCAAGAATACTGGAGTGGGCTGCCATTTCCTTCTCCAGTGGATCTTCCTGACCCAGGGATCAAACCCGGGTCTCTTGTATTACAGGCAGAGTCTTTACTGTTTGAGCCACCAGAGAAGCCTACTTAAAAACATAAAAATCATATATTCTTTTAAAAGACAAAATGATGTTTATTGGTAATTTGTTATGGGTCAGGCTTTGCTCTTAGCTTTGGAGATACAGCAGCAAACAAAATATATTAAATGCCATGCCTTCATGAAGCTTATATTTTAAAGAGAAGAGACAATGATAAGCAAAATATGTAAATGCTACAGAATGTCAGATAATGTTGAGTGCATAAGGACTACAGAGAAAAACCAAGCAGCCCAAAAGAGCAGGCATGCAAGGGGAGTGGGAGGAAGAGGGATGGCTATTTTAAATGTGTGTTAGGTACTGACTTTTTGAGAAGATCTTTAGAGCAAAGATGGGAAGACAGTAAGGAGCAAAACATTCAAGAAAAAAAATTTTTTTTTTCTAGTCCAAAGCCCTGTGGCTTACTGGGCGTTGGGACCAAGTAAATTGTGGTGGAAAAGGGAGCTACCTGTTGCCTTTCAGAGAGACGGCAGGTGGGAGGATGAGCAAGGGATGCAGGGCCCAGGCTTTTGTAGTTCTCCATTGCACACAGCCTTTGACCAGGCCACCTTGGGCCAAGGGCTTCACCATGCCCTCAGCCAAGCCCACCTCCAGCTCCGTGGCTGGGGCGCAACCCCCACAACGTCCACCACCACCAAGAGCCTCATGTGATCTTCAATGACCAGGGTCCAGCTTGCACTGCAGTGGGTGACAGCTCTGCATCAGTCATAGGTGGGCCTACTGCATGAACTTGGAGCCACACTCTGTGCACTTGAACTTCCTCCACCCCCTGGGGCTGTCTGACATGTCCACACAGCTGGTCCAACCCTTTAAATGTCTTCCCACAGATCTGGCAGAAGTAGACCCTCATGGTGGTGCCCTCCCCGTGGTGATTGACCACGTGCCCCTCATCAGGGGCCCTTCTCAGTGTTGCATGGCCTGCAAAACACATAGTTAGAGGCTTCTGGCTGGTTTGGTGTCCTTGCATTTGTCTGGGCTGGCTTGGGTGCAGAGTCTTTACACTGGCCAGTGTGCAGTTCTCAGGTACATGTGAGAAAGGCCTTCTGGGTAAATGCACAGCTGCAGTACTTGCAGACACATGACCTCTATTCCTGTGTTTGGCCTTCAGGTACATCTGCAGTCAAAGTCCCCATACACATATAGACCCCAGGGTACTTAAAAGCCTTTTGCTGCCACAGTTCACTTGGGACAGGAAGCACTTCACACAGCTGGGACAGGTATGGGGCTTGGGGATTCGAGAAGCTTGACCCTGTAGTCTGCCTGAGCTGCTTCTTCATGAACTGCTGCAAACAGGAAGAACACTGGGAGGGCGTCTCTTTCTTGTGGAGCGCCGAGAGTACCCCCATCCTACAGCAGAAGGTCTCCTGGCTTCTGCCACATGAAGACATGTTCTGATAGGTTCCTGAACCTTCCGGTTTTGTGCTTCAAGAGGTTCCCCTTAGGAAATTAACACTTTCCAAATTTAGGACACTACAAGTGTTTTTCCAGAGTGTGTTTCCTGTTGGAACTTTTTGGAAGAAAAAGGACTGTGGGAGTTTTTCTTTCACTTGCTGTGTTAAGTGCCTTGAAGTAAATAAAAATACTCACTATGCCAAGGTGGCATATTTTGGGTAAGCTATTCTGATTTTCTTCAGATGGATACAGATGTCTTCGAGGATTATAAGGTTGTGTGCTTATTTCTGTGGGACACAAATAAGTATTTTTGTGGGAATGGAGTGGGGGAACAGCACTTGGAATGAAGTGCATGCCTATGTGCTAAGTCATTTCAGTTATGTCCGTCTCTTTGCGACTCAGTGGACTGAAGCCCACCAGGCTCCTCTGTCCATGGAATTTTTCAGGCAAGATATTGGAATGGGCTGCCATGCCCTCCTCCAGGGTATCTTCCCTACCTAGGGATCAAACCCATGTCTCTTATGTCTCCTGCATTGGCAGATGGATTCTTTACCACTGGCACAACCTGGGAAGTCCTAGAATGAAGTATTTCAAGCCTGTCCAAATAAAAAAAAACATCCCCTCTATACATGAGATCTGACCCGAGAGTCAGGCTAGGACTGCAATCAGGGGGAAGACGATGTGTAATGTGTAAATAAATTTGTCTAACATACTACTTTTAGTTCAGAATCTTATGTGTTTACAGTTGTTACACAAATAGCTCACCATGCAAATTCCTAATCCTTTATCTCATTTTAGGATAAGAGATGTGTGAGCATGCATCTGGAATTATGAAGACAGATGGAGAGAATGCATTTTGCAAAGGCAGGCTCCATCTGACTCACACATGGATGAGAAACCATCTTAGCAGTATGCACTGGCAGATATGTCTCTGGACTTTGTAATCCTCTTATTTTATTATCATGCTTGTTTTTGTTTTAAACGCATTAAAATGCCTTGCATTTTTATTTCTAAACATCTAATGTAAAAGTCATATCTCACATTGCTCTTTTAAAACACAATTAGAAAAGCATTTCTGGGATTATCATTCAATTTATTACATTTCAGTGATATTTTGTTACTTGTGCCATAGGAAGCTAATAGGCCTCATGAACTGTATCTAGAATACGAGTTGTACAGCTAGCATATTCCAACCTCTAAATGCCTTTCATGTCAGCATGAGAGATACGATCAGGCATTTGAAAGCTCCGGCCTATTTATAAAGATACCATCAAAACCTGCCTGATGTAGCTGACTTATGAATCAATTATCTGAACTACACCAAGTGATGTATCTATTCTGAAATTTAGAGTCATATATTTGAAGCTAAACTACAAACAGATAAACTATTCAACAGCCTATCGTGATTCTTATCTTCATGTCTATATCTGTCAAACGTGGAGAGAAAAAAAAGGCAAAGTCTTACTGATTTTACTGAGAAGAGTTAAAAAAAAATAAATCACACAGATACAAATTCTCTCTCTCTCTTGCTCTCTCTCTCTAACACACACACACACACACACACACACACCCCTAGCTATCAAATTACTTATGACTTGAAAAATGAACACACAGATCAAAAAGTAAAATTTAAATAAAATTAAGAGCATGCAAAGGATGACTCATTGTAAAAGGGGGAAAATAATGATTGATATTACTTCTCTTAAATTTTGTATCTTACATGAAATGGATGAGTATTTCAGTAGATAGAAATGTCATTGTTATGGCAAAACTTACAAAGCCACTAGTTGCATAGAGATGAGTTATGTTTCATTCTAGATGTTGTTGAAAATAAGCCAAACCTAAGAGATGGGGTGAAGGGGCGTCCCTGGTGGCTCAGATGGGAAAGAGTCTGCCTGACATACAGATGCTGCTGAAGATGCAGGTTCAATCCCTGGATTGGGGAGATCCTCTGGAGAAAGGCATGGCAACCCACTCCAGTAATCTTACTTGGAGAATCCAATGGAGAGAGGAGCCTAATAGGCTACAGTCCATAGGGTCACAAAGAGTCAGCCATAACTGAAGTGAGTTAGCACAGCACACAGTGCCAGAGATGGGTGTCCTTTTCTGTTTTGTTTTTAGGTGATATTTCATAAGATGTATTCTATTTCAAGACTTGCTCTTCATTTCTGAAATTAATTATCTCAGTTTTACTGCTTTGCCTGGTGTTCAGATTTCAGATATGTTTTATTCATGCTGATCAGATTCCTGAGAAACACATGCACTAGGATGGCAAAGTATTACTTTAAACTGAGGACATGTAGTAACTTCTAACTACTCAATGAGTTATCTTCTCAATAGGAAAATCTGTTTTAAAAGACCAAATTAGATTCCATACATATGTATAGAATCTAGAAAGATGGTACAACAAGCTTGTTTTCAAGGCAGGAATAGAGACACAGACATAGAGAACCAACATGTGGACACAGAGAGAAGGGGGTGGGGTGTGAAGAGATAAATTGAGAGGGTAGGACTGACAAATGTACACTACCATATGTAATATAGATAACGAGCGGAAAGCTGCTGTATAGCACAGGGCGCTCAGCTCAGTGTCCTGTGATGACGTAGAGGGGTGGGATGGGGAAAGGTGGTGGGAGGGAGGCTCAAGAGGGAGGGCATATATGCATACATATAGCTGATTCACTTTGCTGTACAGCAGAAATTAACACAACATTGTAAAGCAATTATGCTTCAATAAAAATGAGAGATCAAATTAATATCAGAAGTTTGCTATTCCGCATAGAATTAAAATAAACTCAACATTTTATTGCTTCCTTGGAAAACAATGACTTCTAAGGTGAGTTAAAAAAAAGAGAGATAAAGTTAGGCAAAAAGTGCTGAAAAGGGCCTTTGTGTAATTCAACACAATCCAAAGTTTCTGAAGTTGTGTTTCCTCATCAGAATCTCTTAGGGTTAGGAGAGGTTAAAAAGGTTAAAAATCCAGAGTCCTGAGACCCACCCTGGATTCACTAAATAAATATCTGTGCATATATGATAAGAATCAGTTTGAATATACTTTTTAGTAATTCTTGGCACACTCAAGCATATCTTTTAACACATGAGATATTTCTAGTTCATCATGCTGTTTCTATTTTGTCATGGATATATTCAGATTTTTGTAACTATATGTATGCAAAAGTTAATATTTGATAGATATATTTTTGTCCATAATAATACTGTGAAGGCATAATGGTGGAAAACATTTACATGCATGGTTTAAGAACATAAAAGTCAAAGTGAAAGTCCCTCAGTCATCTCCAACTCTTTGTGACCCCATGGACTGTAGCCTGCCAGGCTTCTCTGTCCACTGAATTCTCCAGGCAAGAATACTGGAGTACGTAGCCATTCCAGGGGACCATCCTGACCTAGGGATCGAACCCAAGTCTCCTGCATTGCAGGCAGATTCTTTACCATCTGAGCCACCAGGGAAGCAGATCAAGTGGAATACTTCTGTAAAACTCTTTGCTGAACACAACCATAAATGAAACGAACAACTACTGTAGTTGCCATAAAATAAACTCCATCAAGCAATAATTTAGCTGTGGTCTTGAAATAAGACTGGCTTTATTATTAATGTATATTGATATATATTATTAATGTGTATTATTAATGCACATTTCTTTAAGAATTGAGGACTTGGAATTAAAGAACAGAACAGATACTCAGAACTCATTTAATCTGTATATTCACTGAGTTTTAATTAAAATCTTATATGCTACTTGTAAAAAAGTACTCTTGTGGTAGCTACTGTATGCATTTTCTAGTTTATGGTTTCATATATACCAGGACCTAACAGATTCACTAGTGCCTTTAGAAGAATAGCTTGATATAAGGGTCATTAGCTGTACAAGGAGGAAGACATAATGAGTTACATAAGCAACTGCAAATTCTAGATAAAGAACAGATGACATGCTTGTGTGCAGTTACTCACATAGGAATAAGAAACCCTGGGCAATCTCTTACATTTCTATTGACCGAGGTCACAGTTGGGGCAGCATATGGATGTACTTCTGCCTGCAAAAGGGAATTGTGTCACCTATAGTATAGAAGAGAAGGGATTAGGAAAACAGATACCGAAGCATATGACACCTATTCTTGGGGAATTCACTCTCACTGGAAACACACACAACTAATGCTAACACAACATCCATTGGGCTTCTGTAGTTGATGAGCTGTCTTGAAGTCAATTTCAGCATCAACTTACAGTCAAAAGAGTCACCAATTTGAAGTACGCAAAGCACTGAAAAGCAATTTACATCTGCACTAAAATGTCTCAAATAAATGGCAAAAGAAATTATATCACATGTAAAATCCACTTACCTTTGCTAATCTCCCCAAAGTACTAAATATTACAGAAGTCTTCTCCCTACAAATCTTTGTAATTTCATCTACAAGAGAAGTCTTTTCCTCTCTCAAAACAGTAATTCCAACCTGGTAATGTTATCTCCTCTTTCTTTTGCATTATTTTATAGACTTTTGGTTTAATCATCTCCTGACTTCTTCCATTATCATAAATAACTCAACAGTTTCAGCTACAAATCTCCTTATAAGGTAGAGTTAGGTAAAAAGTTTGCTATTGATCTGTGTTACACTAATGACTTAAAAATTCCTTGTGAGTACAGAGGAATTTTCTTGTCTCCTCTTCAATTATTTTTTCTTTCCTTTCCTGGGGACTTCCATGGTGGCTAAGACAGTAAAGAGTCTGCCTGCAGTGCAGGATCCCTGCAGTGCAGGATCCCTGGGTCAGGAAGATCCCCTGGAGAAGGAAATGGCAACCCACTCCAGTACTCTTGCCTGGAAAATCCCATGGATGGAGGAGCCTGGCAGGCCACAGTCCATGGGGTTGCAAAGAGTCGGACAGGACTGAGCAACTTCACTTTCTTTCTTTTCTCTCCTTTTTCTCTTTTTCTTGTTATGTCCTCTTCATTTATTCATTTATTTTTGTAGAAGTCAGGAAAGTTTTCACAAAGTGAAATACAAATGAGCCATTTCTCCAGTACCTACACTTAAAGTCAATAATCCTTAATATGATCTGCAATGTTTCTGTATTACCTGCCTGTGTCAATCTGTTGGACCTCATCTAGTTACAGATAAGAAAAAGTTTTAATAATTTTATTAATTTATTTTTGACTGCTCTGGGTCTTCATTGCTGCACCGGCCTGTCTTTAGTTGCAGAGAGCGGGGGCTACTCTCTAGTTGCTGTGCCAAGGTTTCTCATTGCAATGGCTTCTCTTGCTGTGGAGCATGGGGCTCAACGGTGCCCAGCCCTCAGTAACTGAGGTGCCTGGGCTTCCGTTGTTGTGGCTCATGGGCTCAATAGTTGTGGCTTCCAGCCAGGCTCAATAACTGTGGCACGCAGGCCTATGTGGCATGTGGGGTCTTCCATGATCAGGGATCGAACCCATGTCTCTTGCATTGGCAGGTGGATTCTTTACCCCTGAGCCACCAGGGAAACCTCAAAAAGGCACTGAGAAGAACAGCAGTTAATTCTCGGTGTTAATTTGGATGATGGTCTATATTGTAATCATATGAAATAACCAAATATATCTGAAGCACTCTTTCTCTTAATCTGTCTCTTTTTCTTTCTCCACCTCCTTCTCTTAGGTCACTCCTAACAGATGTTTCTAAGCAATAAAATGGATTATATATGAAATGGATAGAAACGATGTGAAAAAAACAGAGTCAGTGGATTGGGGGATCTATAGTGCTATCTTACCAGAAGTTTGTGAATATAATGAAGCTGTTTTCAGGCACTCATGGTCTTCTCCCTTAAAGCTTTCCATCTTCTATTTGTTTCTGTTACTTTTACATTTAATATGTATTGGGTGGGAAGATTTAGATACACCTGCTTTTCAAATTAAAGCTTCACACTCAGTAGTGTCAGGACTTATGGGAAGGTACTAACCTTTCTTTCTTGCAACCGTCACATCTTGAAAGTAAAAATGTCTGTTTTATGAAATTGGAGGCATTAAATCAACTAGCATATTTAAAGCACTTAGTGTACCGTATAGCAAGCAAAAACCAGTCAATAAATGTTTTATTACATCTTCATCTACTTTTCTTTATTAAACCATATTTCCCTGAAAGGGATTAATATCAGGAAGTTACATGAAAGGGAGTTTTGTTAGTGAACTGCTTGTTTTGAAGGCCTTCACATTTTGAGCTTTGATGTAATAGTAAAGAACCAAATTTCTTCTGTATTAAAGGGGATTCTAAAATGTTTATGCTGGTAGAATTGAGATCGAGTTTCTTTAGTAAGTTGTAGCTGTGCTGCGCTGTCACTTCAGCATGTCCAACTTTTTGCAAGCCCATGGACTGTAGCCCACCAGGCTCCTCTGTCCATGGGATTCTCCAGGCAAGAATACTGGAGTAGGTTGCCATGCCCTCCTCCAGGGATCTTCCTGACCCAGGGGACGAACCTGCATCTCTGCATTGGCAGGCTGGTTCTTTACCACTAGCACCACCTGGGAAGCCGCAAGTCATAGCTGTAGGAGAGGATAATATAGTTGAGTCTTGAACAATGGCAAGGCTTAGGGGTGTCAATATCTTGTGAAATAAAAACTCTACGTATAATTTTACAGCTGGCCCTCTGCTTCCAAGGTTCCACATCCATGGATTCAACCAACTGTGTTTCATGTAGTACTGAGTATGTACACTATTGAAAAAAATCTGCATGTAAGTGCACCTGTGCAGTTCAAATCTATATTGTTCAAGAGTCAACTGTACTTGAATATTTGGCTCTGTTAGTTACAAAACTTCCATCACTATATTATTGGCAATAAAATCATTTAAAAATATAATCATGGAAAAAGTGAAACATTATGATTTCCAAATCCTTAGCTGGTTATAAAGTATCAACATGTGAAGATCACAATTTTACCATAAACACAATGATGCTTTATATCCTGTGTTAGATGTCAGAAGAACCATTTATCTCTGTGTCTAATAAAACTTCATAACTAGTTAAGTGCAGTTGTGAAATAATTTCTTTTTATAGTAAAAGCTTTACAACTAACAAGTGAGACACTGATGCAAGTCATTGTCAATTTCTCTGTGATTATTATAGTTTCCTTAATAATCTGCACTCTATTAACATAGATTAGGCAGCACTTAGAAGGCAATATTGGAGTGGCAACCCACTCCAGTACTCTTGCCTGGAAAATCCCATGGACGGAGGAGCCTGGTAGGCTGCAGTCCATGGGGTTGTGAAGAGCTGGACATGACTGAGCGACTTCACTTTTACTTTTCACTTTCATGCATTGGAGAAAGAAATGGCAACGCACTCCAGTGTTCTTGCCTGGAGAATCGCAGGGACGGAGGAGCTTGGAGGGCTGCGTCTATGGGATCACACAGAGTCAGACACGACTGAAGCGACTTAGCAGCAGCAGCAGGCAGCACTTTAAAGACCAGCCTCATTAACTTTGGTTTCACAGAAAGATGAGAAAAAGCCAGATTTAATTTCATGGGGTCTCAGAGTTGCAAAGTAACACCAAAGCCCTCAGACAAAAGATATAAAGAGGTAATAATGTATATAATTTTGAATGTGACTCTTGTTCTAAAACTATCTTTAGGAGCTTACTTCATTAATATTTGTTTACAATCATCTATTGGTGGCTCTGCTGCTGCTGCTGCTAAGTCGCTTCAGTCGTGTCCGACTCTGTGCGACCCCATGGACAGCAGCCCACCAGGCTCTGCTGTCCCTGGGATTCTCCAGGCAAGAACACTGGAGTGGGTTGCCATTTCCTTCTTCTTTGCATGAAAGTGAAAAGTGAAAGTGAAGTCGCTCAGTCACGACCGACTCGTGGCGACCCCATGGACTGTAGCCCACCAGGCTCCTCCATCCATGGGATTTTCTAGGCAAGAGTACTGAAGTGGCTTGCCGTTGGTAAAGAATACACCTGACAATTCAAGAGTTGCAGGTTTGATCCCTGGGTAAAGAAGATCTCCTGAAGGAAATGGCAATCCACTGCAGTATTCTTGCCTGGGAAATCCCATGGACAGAGGAATCTGGCAGGCTACAGTCCATGAGGTCACAAAGAGTTGAACGTGACCTAGTGAATAAAATAACAAACAATTTTTTTACTTAGATGTCAAAGTTAAATAGAATAGCATCTAGAAACTCAGGAAGTTGCACAGCAGACTTAGTTAATTGGTTATGGTTTATGTTTATTATCCTAGGGATGTACTTATAAGAAACGTAAAAATACTCCCAGAAGGAAAGCCCAAGATGCATTAGTGATGCTTCAGATATATTGTAAATGTTGTCAAATTTAGACAGATACTAACAGTTTAAAACAATAGCAATAATAGGTCAATTGAATAGATAAAAGCTCAAAACATAACTAAAAGGCTAGGAAAGACCATGCCTTTTTTCAGAAGAAGATTAAAGAAAATAATTAACTTTATAAATTGCTAAGTTACAAATACATTTATACATTTCTACCATGGGAACTTTTAGCTCTGATTGAGATAAGAGTAGTTACCAGCAGATGAGCATTCCCATTTAGTATAGAGAAATATAAAATACATACAATAAAATAAATGAAAAATACACAAAGCATAATTAAAATACAGAAAAAAAAATCAGAAGGAAATTGAAAGTTCATAAGGTCAAAAGAACTAAAGAAAATTCTGGAAGAAAAAAATTTAGACATAAAAGATGTCTTCTGCCATACTTACAACCTAGAGGCATTTGCTAAGCCCTTCTCAACAACAAATTCTGAGTATGACTGGTTTGAAGTAGAAGCAGCATTTATGGCTAAAGTGCCCAACCTTGCCCCTACACTGCAGCTAAGGGGTTTTTGCGTACATCAAATGACTCAGCCTAGTCAGAAGCTTAGTCACTTCAGTTGTATCTCTTTTGTGACCTCATGTACTGTAACCACCAAGCTCCTCTGTCCATGGGATTTCCCAGGCAAGAGTGGGTTGCCATTTTCTACTCCAGGGCATCTTCCTGATCCAGGGATTGAACCCGCATCTCCTGTGGCTCCTGCATTGGTCGGAAGATTCCAATGAGCCCAGACTGAGCCACCTGGGAAGCCCCCACCCTCTGGAAACTCAGAGCCTTATTAAAGAGACATAAAGGGGAAATGAAAGATGGAGAAGCAACCAAGAATAACCTATCTGCTCAGAATTTTTCTCCTTCAAGGATACCTTCCAATGTCTTGTTGCTGTCATCTTGTTAAGTCAGCACAACTTCCTTTCCAAGTTTTCTTGTAACCCCAGAACATCATACTTTTATTTCTAGTCACAGTTCTTCAGTAACCAACTGTGTATTTAGAATTCTCTGATAATATGCAGGATAGAAACATCTTGAGGGTAACCGCAAATTATCATACTCCTATCTGGATATCAGGGCTTCCCAAGTGGCACTAGTGTTAAAGAACCCACCTGCCAATGCAGAGGACATAAGACATATAGGTTCGATCCCTGGGTAGGGAAAGATCCTCTGGAGGAGGGCATGGAAACCCACTCCAGTATTCTTGCCTGGAGAATCCCACGGACAGAGGAGCCCGCCAGTCTCATGGGGTTGCAGAGTTGGACATGACTGAAGCAACTTAGCATGCACACAGGCATCTTGATATCAGTTATTGTAACCAAGCATTGATGAAATTAATAGACTCAATAACATCACCTCAATCGGGAGCATTTCTGATACTTCCCAAGAGCATCTTTGTAGGAAAATGATGATTTTCTCTCTTTCCTGAATTCCAAGCTCGGGGACATAACTTACCCTTATTTATCTGGGAAGGGAAGACATGAAGTGTTGCATACGCTTCAGAAAAGTGACTGACACTCAGGCATGAAAATTAAACTGTAATGTATCTCTGGATATATTCACATCTGTGTTCACTCACACTACTTTCATTAAATAATAAATACTAAACTTGCTTTAGTGTTGTAACTCCCATTTTATAGGTAAGGACACTGAAGTTCAGAATTAGTACTCTTGTGATAAGAAAAAAAAAAATCACTTAAATTGTGTTGCAAGTAGTGAAGCAGCAATTAGAACTTCAATCTCTCTGACTTCCAAATCTTCTTGTTGTCTACTTTAGAGGAATTTCACTCATAGCTGTCTTCTTTATCATGTTCCGTCAGTGTGATTTTATTTATAGTAATTTCTTGTCTTCAGTTCAGTTCAGTTCGGTCACTCAGTCATGTCTGACTTTTTGTGACCCCATGGACTGCAGCACGCCAGTCTTCTCTGTTCATCACCAACTCTTGCAACTTGTTCAAACTCATGTCCATTGAGTCGGTGATGCCATCCAACCATCTTATCCTCTGTCGTCCCCTTCTCTTCCCGCCTTCAATCTTTCCCAGCATCAGGGTCTTGTCTTACTTGAGCCTATAGATACCATTTGGGAAAATATTTCTTCCAGAGTTGCCCTGACAATGGACATACTCTCATTATCAACTGTTCTGTCAAGCTGTCTTTAATATGTCAACAGAACAAATCACAAACTATTTTTTTAACACAAAACTAAATAATTTAAAAAATACTACTGTAGAGAACCTGTCTTAAGTAGCTGTTGGCATCCTTTAATGTGTTAAATTACAGTAAATATCAATCACTAAAAAAAAAATTAATTGCAGAGTTTTGCTAATAAGAATTTGAAGTTAATTTTCCTAACTAGCATTTGAAGCCAGAGAAATGAATTCCTGGTTTCTAGTCGCAGTTTCCGACTCTGACATTTTAATACAAAGTCTTCATTCATGAGGGACCAGAAGACAGATATGGCATTCTCTAGGCATGAATTGCTCTCCTTGGACACAGTTTTAATATCACACTCCATGAGAAAGGCTAATTTTCCTGTTGGGAAGTTAGGAGACTGTATTGAAATAATTTTCTATGGGATAGAAACACATTTTATATAGTTTTATTTGTGCCAATTTTGTATATGGTGATTTTGTTGGTTCTTGAATGTGTGTGTGTGTGTGTGTGTCTATGTCAGAGAGTTAGAAAACTATTTAAAGTGGAATGTACTGGTCTCTTCCAACCTGGATCTGGCCTTACATAAGTGTATACTGATACAGGGAAAAAACATATGCCCACTGGGTAAGGTTTAACTTTAACTAGGGAAAAAAATAATGAAATATTCTGAAATATGCACTTACATCTAAATACCTGTACAGCAGTTATTCTGTATATGCACGTGTGTGTATGTGTGCGTGCGTGTGTGTGTTCAGTTGCTCAGTGATGTCCAACTTTTTGAGACTCTATGCACTATAGCCTGCCTGTCTCTTTTGTCCATGGAATTTTTGAGGGTAGGATATTAGAGTAGGTTGTCATTTCTTCCTCCAGGGGATTGAACCTGTGACTCTTGTGTCTCCTGCATTGGCAGGCAGATTCTTTACCACTGTGCCACCCAGGAAGCCCACTCGCACGTATACATGTATAGCACTGACTTTCTATACGGCACTCAAAAACTTTCTATTTAACAACTTCACTAATTCAAAATATAGCTGGAATCAGAAGTAAAATGAAGAATTCTTTCAAATGTATATTAAAAAAAAAATCACAAATTCACGAACAGTAAAGTATGCCTTCCCCTTTAAGCACACTATTTAGATGACATCATTGGTGCTGGTTAGCTGCCGGTACTTTGAAGTACAGGGAGCAACAATTTGCCACCTCAAATGGCGTCTCTTTGGCATACGAATTAATTTAGGTTGGCTTTTTTGAAGGCCCAAAAGACTCAGGAAGAAAATTAGTCTTTCCCCTGTAATGGTCAAAAAGAATGTATTTAGAAGACATGGTCTAGGATGTCAGCTTCACCGTACAGTACTATAGCCTGAGCTAGGTGTTGAGGAGGAAGTATTTGCAAAGTATGTTAAAATTTCTGTCCGTGGGGCTTATGCTTCTAAAATAGTGTCATGATCTGCAGGATTAAAATCAATCTTAAATGTTATTGAAACTTACTATTGAACAGTAGATATTTGTTTAAAAATTTTAGAGATGCTAAATTTTATTTCTCCTCACATCCATTTAAGGGGCTCAGTGGTAAACAATCTTCCTGCCAATGCAAGAGATACAGGAGACACAGGTTCAATACCTGGGTCGGGAAGATCCCTTGGAGGAGGGCATGGCTGCCCACTCCAGTATTCTTGCCTGAAGAACCCCATGGACAGAGGATCCTGGCGGGCTAACAGTGCAGGGGGTTGCAAAGAGTCAGACATGACTGAGCCTCTGAGTGCACAGACACACATGCTCATCTGATTAAAATTCAAAAAATGATTTATTTTTTTGGCAGTAGTCACTGTGTAAGAATTTGGAGAACTTTGAAAACAAGTTATTTTCCACAGTCTTAAGCTTAACAGGGATATAGCACATTCCAATATTTCTAATTAAACTGACAGAATAGAAGATGATAGCATCTGTTTTTTTTTTTTTTTTTTTGTAATAAAACCTATTGATGTGTCTGGCCTGAATGCTTCTTATCTGTAAAAGACAACAAATGAAGATAAGCAGAGTTAAAAAGGAGGAAAATGGGAAAAGAAGTCACAACCAAATAGCTAAGTCTATAATTCCAATATTAATTATCTTCTACAAATATTTTTCAAAAAAACTTTAATTAATAAGCATTAGTTCAATATGAATTTTGCAGGGTGTTTAAGAGATATTTGAACATAGATATAAAACGTGCTGCTAAACTGTCTTTTTCTTTCCAAAATATACTTTTATTCTCTTTAACAAAGCTTAACTCTTAAGCCATTTGTACCAATTAGAAATTTTAAAATTCAGCTTTTTTTGGTGTCTGTAAAATAAAAATGAAAAGCCTCTGTGAATGGCTAGACATTTGTCAATGTGTGCAATAAGAACAAAGGAGTTACCTTGTGTTTAATGCTTAAAAGGAGACCAATGAAATTACACTAAAGAAATAAATAAGACTGTAGTAAACACTCACACACATACAAACATGGTTTGTAATGCTTGACATTACAGAAGAGATTTATGGGATGCAGAAACACATGTTTCTAAGAAAGCAGTCTTTCCTCCAGGCAGGGGCTGGGATTCCGAACCATCTTCAAAGTCTGCAGTTTGACTCTAAAATGGCGGCAGTGTCAACAGATGTGTGGACACAAAAAACACACTGAGAGCTGGTCCTTTGAAACAGCCCAGAAGTAAATTAAGGATGAACGATATAACGCTGCTTAACTGGTAATTTGTGACAACCAGAACCAAAATTGCATCCAGGCTGGGCAGGCAGCACGTGCATTTGCTTCTCTGTAATTATGCTGTTTATATCTTATCATCTTTATCTTCCTTTCTGGCTGAAAGAAACGCTCCACTTAGTATTTGTATTCCTTTTATTTCTAGAAGGTCCGCGTTTTGTTTGTTTTCCATGATGTTTAATTTGGACATAATATTGTCTCATCTTTTGACCTTTGGGGAGGCTTATTGCAAGTAAAACAGTGTTTGGTGTGAGTGATTTATGCAAATAATTCGAGGGAAGATCTGCCACTAGGGGGAGAACAAACGCAGTTTTGTGTGAACCAAGGAAAGAGGAAGGCGACTTCACATGTTCTGAGACCTCTCTCTAGACCTTAAAACTTGATATGTGTGTATATATATGGACTTCTCTGGTGTCTCAGACAGTAAGGAATCTGCCTGCAATGCAAGAGATCCAGGTTCTATCCTTGGGTTGGGAAAATCTCCTGGAGAAGGGAATGGCAACCCACTCCAGTATTCTTGCCTGGAAAATCCCGTGGACAGAGGAGCCTGGGGCCTGGTGGGCTGGTCCATGGGGTTACAAAGAGTAGGACACGACTGAGAAACTAACACACACACACACACACACACACACACACACACACAGAGTTATGTAATTCTTACAGTAGCTTTGAAGATAGGATTTCTGTATTTAATGATAGCCTTTCTGATACCCTCAAATGTTGGGATTGGCTCCAGGAGATAGAATTTGCAAACACTGGAGCCCAAATTTCAACCCAGGTTTATATCCTGGCTCCCCAGTAGGGGGTGCTGATATTTCCTGGTAGTAAAAGGGAGGGGTTGAAAAAAATTATATCAACACTGGAAAGAATTTTTATTATCCCCAGCACTTTCTGACACTCCCTCTTGCACCCACACAAAGACATAGACACATAAAGATCAAAGGTTTTCAGGGTGACAGACCAGAAATCGCCAGAGGTGGCATCAGGGGATCCACCTGCAAGACTGCCTGGCCAGAGCTCTTCTACTGGGGGTGTCTCACTTCAGCTGGAAAAGGAGTAATTATCACTGAAAGTCAGTGTGGGGAGAAGCAGGAGTGGAGATGAAGATACGCTTTCCTTTCTGCAGCTGTAAGAAATAGAGATATTTTTTATAATTGAAGACCTGGATGTGTTTAGCTTCCATTACACTGCATGTTTTTTTGTTTGATATAATATTGCTTATAATCTTGCATTGATATGAAATGAAATGAAGTCGTTCAGTCGTGTCTGACTCTTTGCGATTCCCCTGGACTGTAGCCCACCAGGCTCCTCAGTCCATGGGATTTTCCAGGCATGAATACTGGAGTGGGTTGCCATTAACAATGCCTATATATACATAGTTTAGGGCTGTTTGAAAAGGCATTTTTCCTTGTTTTCTGGGTGGAATTCAGTGTTAGGTGAGGTTGTATATTAAATCGTGTTATCATTTACTAACAAGGCTTATATATACCCCTTACTGTATTAACATACCGAAGAGTTTTCTAAAATATTTTATTCATTTATTTATTTGGCTGAGCTGGGTCTTAGTTGTGGCACATGGAATCTTATCCCCTGACCAGGGATCAAACCTGGGCCCCCTGCATTGGAGTGAGGAGTCTTAGCCACTGGACCACCTGGGAAATCCCCAAAGACTTTTCTTTTAATCTTAATGCATGAAAGATATAAGGATGTACTTGACACTTTATATTTGACATATGATGAATATATCAATTACTAACTTATTTTTCCCTATTCTGTACCATGCTGAACTACAAGGACTTTTCTACATATTGATTATAACCAGAATTATTTTTATTATGCATAAATTACCAAGATAAGGATCTCATTCAAGTGCCCTTTCTTTAGAGGTAAAAAGCAGCCTGACACTTAGATCAGCTATCCCGGCAGTTCAAACAATGATAAGAAAAAGTTCTGATCTCTTGTTTTTATAGATTAAAAATAAAACAGCTATTTTCAGGAAATGTATATGTGACATCACTTTTATAAAGTGTTACCAAGGCAAATGTTTAAAAATATATGTAGTATTTATAATACTTTTTTAACTTGTAAGGAAAAAGTTAAATACAGAAAGAAAAGAAGAATGTTCTGTTTATTCTCTTGTCTTCCTAGACATCTGGAATGTGCATATATAATTCTATTATAAAAATGCTAATGAAGTGAAAAAACCCTCTAAAGCAGAGCACACACACACAAGTTTTTGTTGTTGTTGTTGTTGTTGTTAAAAAGGTGAGTCCTAGAAGATTTCAGGCTTTTTTATTTTAAATTTTATTTTATTTTTTTATTTCAAACAAAATTTAACCCAAAATTAATTTCAGTAGAGCAAGATATGAGTAGTCTCTACTATTCACTGGCTAGGATTCAGTAGGAGAGATTTTAAGGTTGTATAATAGCCCTGATGCTTAAATCAGGTAACCTTTAAAAAAACATGAATAACCTTTAAATCAAGTTTATTTTGGAGTTTTATTGCTGTTCTTGTGATAACCACATTGTTGTTCTTGTGATAATCACATCTTAATGGTCATGAAGTCAGGGTTAAATGCTACTAGGTATACTTGGCACTTACGGTAAATTATCTTATCAGCACCTATTCCTCTTTATGTGTCCTGTCCTGTGTTGTGCAGAGGTGAAAACCTAAAGACTACATTTTCAAAACTATCTTGTAGCAAGAGTTCTGGATGCAATTTGGGTTTTACTGATCATGTGCACTCATGTAAGACTTGAATTCAGAGCTGACCTAAGTGGAAAAAGAGGCCAGGCACCAATCTGGCTGGAGAAGCAGAGCCTGCAGCCAGCCCTTTGGATGGAGCCTCTTTATTCCTGGATCACAGAAGTTTGTGTGTTCCCTAAACCAACAATTACAGAGTAGCTCTCTCACCTCTAGATTCCAGTTAAGGTTTTGTGATCCTCAAGTCAGAATTTGGGAAAGTGGTATCCTCCTTTCATTTCCTGATTTTGTCACAGGCAGTTTAGTGGTCATTTCTATGATGTGATTTTGGAATTATTCAAGAAGTCCCAAACATTGATTTTGTTAGTATTCTATTCCTTTTAAGTAACTTTTGTGCATGAAATGCCTACAGCAGTTTGTGGTAGCTGCCAACTGGACCCCAAACTGATGGTGTTTTCACAAAATGATTCAGTGATAATATGAGAAAAAAAGTGCGGAATTTCTGAAGACCTTTGCAAAAATTAAATATTAGGACCAGAGTATCAATTAGAGAGCCAGAGGGAGAAGGATGAAGAGATTGAGAGAATCCTGATACATTGTATCTGGGGACAAGAGTAGAACAAGGGAATTTGTCCCCAGTGGCTCAGAGGTAAATAATCTGCCTGTAGTGCAGGAGACATGAGTAGGTGGGTTTGATCCCTGACTTAGGAAGATCCCCTAGAGGAGGGCATGGCTACCCACTCCAGTATTCTTGCCTGGGAAATCCCATGGACAGAGGAGCCTGGGTAGGGAGTGTAGTCCATAGGGTCACAAAGAGTCGGACATGACTGAGCACACACCCACATAGTAACAGGAGACAATTCTGAGATGACTCAAAGGCAAGACCAGTTCTGCTTCAGAGGCCTCAGACTCTTTGCCTACTTATTATGCTTAAAAAGGTGGTAAAAGCCTCTGTGATTTTTCCTCTCTACAAAAAAGAGTATTGTTCTAAAGAGTCTTTCATGGTTTTATTTTTTTAATTTATTTTTTTTTTCTTTCATGGTTTTATAAAGCATTTGCAAAAGTGTGACTCAGAATTAATGTTGTTCATCTCAGCATCAGAGATTTGGTGAATTCCCTCAGGTGATCTCTGACACCCTGAAACTAAATGTAAAATGTTGTATATGTAGATATGGAGACTTTTTCAGCAAATGATCTTCCAAGGTAGGTGATCGCCAAATTCCCAAAAGGTCCCATGATTCAAAGGCTGAGAAACAAAGGATTCTATAAACCATACAGGGAAATCTCTCTTTCTACACTGTAGTTGTGATGTGATATGTAGATGTGAAAGTTGGCCCATAAAGAAGGCTGTGCTCAGTTGCTCATTCTTGGTCAACTCTTTGTGACCCCATAGACTGTAGCCAGACAGGCTCCTCTGTCCATGTAATTTACCAGGCAAGAACACTGGAGTGGGTTCCCATGAGCACCAGAGAATTGATGCTTTCAAGTTGTGGTGCTGGAGAAGACTCTTGAAGATTCGTTGGCCAGCAAGAAGATCAAACCAGTCAATCCTAAAGGAAATCAACCTTGAATATTCATTGGAAGGACTGATGCTGAAGCTGAAGCTCCAATACTTTGGCCATCTGATGTGAAGAATTGATTCACTGGAAAAGACCCTGATGCTGGGAAAGACTGAAAACAAAAGGAGAAGGGAGGACCAGAGGACGAGATGGGTAGATAGCATCACCGACTCAATGGATGTGAATTTGAGCAAACCAGGACAGAGGAGCCTGGTGCGGTGCAGTCCATTGGGTTGCAAAGAGCTGGATGTGACTTAGCGACTGAACAACATTGTATTTACACTTTTTATGATAACTCAATTGGTAAAGAATCTGCCTGCAATGCCAGAGACCCCGGTTTGATTCCTGGGTTGGGAAGATCCCCTGGAGAAGGGAACAGCTACCCACTCCAGTGTTCCGGCCTGGAGAATTCCATGGCCTGTATAGTCCATGGGGTCACCAAGAGTCTAACACAACTGAGGGACTTTCATGTGGATGAGAAAATTCCTATGTCCATGTGATATTATATTTAGTTTGTATTATAATTTTGTGTGAAGCACTTATGACTAATTCTTTGGCTTTTGATAATATCCCAATGAAGAAAATATTTAATTCTTATTCTATGTCCAGTTTAACGTAGGAAGCCAATGGCTTACATTTAGTGGCTAATCATCAGCTCTGTATTTGAAATAAAGAAAAAAGGTCCTTGGTTTACCCAAATTAAAATTGTTCTAAAAATGTTGGATATTTTATATATTACTTCCTAATATTTGCAATAATGAATTGTTATTTTTTAAAAGTTCAAATCAATACAGTCATCACATGATGGCATGACATGGATCAATCTCATAATGTTGAGTGAAAGCAGAGTACGTAGTATAAGATTCCATTTATATAAAATTCAAAAGGAGACAAAAAAAATCTATGATGTTTCTTTTGGAAAGGAGGGGGTATTTATATTAGTCAGGATTTCAAGGGCATTTCCCTGGCATCAGTAATGTTCTAAATCTTTACCTGGCTGTGTTCTCTTTACAGTGATTCATTTCACTGAACATTAATGATTTATCCACTGTTTCCTTTTGTGTGTTATCCTTCAAAAAAATGTATTTTAGCAATTCCTAAAAAATTCACCAAATATTGCATTTGTATTAACTATTTTGTCAAGCTCTATGGATTCTCCTTTTCTTTCACCATATTTTCCTTTCTACCTTAAACCCTTCTAATATTCTGCCAGGCGTCTCCATTTATCTTTAATTATTTTGGAGGTCACATCCAGTCTTCTAAGGGAAGAGGTCCCTTAAGATATTTGCTCTGGACATTAGCTTAAGGAAGCCTATGGGCTTGCTTGTGGCCAGGTGGGAAGCAGGAGGTAACAGTATTCTCATCTGATCTTTCCTTTATTTGATCTTTTATTTATTTGTCATTTGATCTTTCATTTATTTGACATCATCCTCTTTATTTCCAAGACTCAAAAAATTCTATGAAATGAATTTCATACTCATCTCTTCTGTATTTTATTTGTTATATATCGTAGATTCACAAAGATACCTATTTAGTGAATTTAAATCTCACATGTTCTATTACTTTATAGACTGAATATGCAAAATTAGAACATCAGGTGCTGCATCGTTCTAGGCACCAGTACTTACATTTGTGCAAAGTTGCTACTCATAACATGGTATTCATTCTTAGAATGAGCTCAGGTCTAAAAACTAAATTTGTTATTTAGCTAAAATATAGAGCCTGTAAGAATACACATGCTCTTTTCAATTAACAGTGATTTTTAGAAATCTTTTAGATTTAATAAATAATACCTATAAACAATAGCTAATTCTAAGAAGAATTTAAAAAGAAATACATATATTTATGTATAAAAAAAGGGGCTTCCTTGGTAGCTCAGCTGGTAAAGAATCCACCTGCAATGCAGGAGACCTCGGGAAGATGCCTTGGAGGAGAGCATGGCAACCCACTCCAGTATTCTTACCTGGAGAATCCCCATGGGCAGAGGAGCGTGGTGGGCTACAGTCCATGGGGTTGCACAGAGCTGGACATGACTGAGTAAGAACACACACAAGTATAATAAGACTTTTTTAAAGTGAGAAAATGGGCTCCCCAGGTGGCACAGTGGTAAAGAATCTGCCTGCCAATGCAGGAGACATTGGAGATGTAGGTTCAATTCCTGGGTCAGGACGATCCCTAGAAGTGGAAATAGCAACCCACTCTAGTATTCTTGCCTGGAAATTTTATATGGACAGATGATCCTGGCAGGACATATTCCATGGAATTGCAAAGAGTTGAACACAACTGAGCACCTATGCAAAAAATGAGAAAATAGCAATGTTCAAAAGAGATCTGATGTCAGATCGACAGATAGAGAAAGAGAGTATGTGGGTAAGTATTTAACTACTTACCAGTCAGAGAAAGCAGAAGAGAAAACAATTAAGGGGTGTATTTGAGGACCAGGAGGAACTCTAGTGTATCTGGACACAAATTCAAATTATTAGTGAATAAAACAGACATGACCCCACCTTTGTGGATGCTTTTGCCATTTAAATTTAGGAAAACTCATTGATCTGAAAGAATCCTCAGTGAAGCTGGTGTATTGCCCTCAGAGTATTAAATTAAAAAGGTAAAATGAGGCCTGGTAGGAGGAAATTATTGCAGGTCTTGTTTATGACACTCTACTTCTTTCAATGTGTTCTCTCTAAAAGACAAGGGTAGTCACAATTGTCCTGTCTACTTCATAAATTTATTGGTAAGTTTGAATCTGATGCTATGTCAAGAACATTTTGCTTAGAAAAGGGTAAGCCACAGGAAATTGTTATTACAAATACCTGATTTTTTTTTTCTATACAATGATTTATGCTCTCATTTCCTTCTAGTCCATTACTATTTTATTGAGGTCTACACCATGATACATTTTCACTTTAAAGACAATCCCTAACAGTCTCTCTTCATCTTACATGATTTAATATTTTTTTCGTAGCATTTACATATTTACCACCTTCAGTATAATAAAGAGAGAAATTCATGTCCATATCATCATTGCATTATCCTCCATATCTAGAACAGTATAGGGCACAGAGTGAATAGTCAGTAAATCCTTTATTGTATGAATGAATTGTAAAAAAGGGTTTAGTTTACAGATCACCATTAACTTCATTGTAAGAACTATTTTTTACATTGTTAGCATATGTTAAAAAACACAAGAAGATAGAATTATTCTCAAAGGAAAAAGCAGACCAGGCAGAAAGAAAAGAAAATAGCCCAGGGGATGCTCTTGCCTCGATTCTCTTTACATGGCATCAGAGCACATCTCCAAATTGTAATTCCTCTCTGTCAACTATACATAATAACATCTTACTTCTCTGCTTTACAGATTGGCTAAAGGGAAGAGACTGATATGGAATATGAAAGCTCTTTGAAATTATCCAGCTTTTACAAATAGAATATTGTCATTAAGATAGCTACACTGAAACAAAAAGTAGATACCAAGTGATCTGTGCCAAACAGGAAAAACCAGTCTTTACCAATTCTCTACTTAAAGGGAGTTCCCTGGTGGCCTAGTGGTTAACATGTGCTTTCACTGCAGAGGCCTTGGGTCAGTCCCTGGTTGGGGAATCTTCCCACATGCCAGCCAAATTACAAAACAATTCTCTACTTAACCTAAGGTAGCCTCAGCACAATTAAACATCATATGTTGCTTAAGAGAAAAACCAAACAGAACTACTTTCTAATTGAAACAGTCATCTTATTTTAAAAGTTATTCAGCATATACTGTATTTTGACCCTAATGATTAGATTTTACTCCTTTAATCAAGATAGTATATTAAAAGAATGAGTAGGGTTCTTTTATGCTAAGCGAATTATACTAGTAACAAGTTTGTAATTTGTGATGGTGCATGATTCCGATAGTGAAGAAATTTCATTACAGGTAGGTTGAAAAGGCAGAATGCATGTGTATTTGCATGTGTGGATGCAGGTAAATAAATAGTAAAGCTCATTGATAACAGAGACCATTATAATTTGAATAAGATTATATTCTTTCCAGGAGAGATAAAGGGTAATGAAAGACAATTCAGAGCTAGTTTGTTATTACTTCATCAAATACCTCAGCCTCAAGCTGATAAAACTCGTGTGCACGGCTCCCGTGAGACATTAACAACAATGATGCTGCTAACCATTTGTAGTGATTTCTGAAATCATTAATATCACTGTTTAAATGAGTTTGTGATGGAGTGTAACACAGGCCAGAGCCAGAGGTGAAACCTCTACGTGCGCTTTCATAAAACCAGAAGAGCTGAATTATGGGCGACAATAAAATGAATTGTATTCAACCTAGACAGATGCAATGGAGAGAGAATTTCCCGGTGAAACTAACAAGGGGCCTTAATTACATATTAATTATGTTACTTATAAAAACTCAGAATCAAATAATTACTCTATTTGCTTAAGTCCTATTAACCCCACTTAAAAATAAGCACTTGATTTTGCAAATACTAATTATATTGATTCTTTACAGGTTATATTCATAGTTATTGTCTTTATTGTTCCTTAATACATCAATTTATCATCTGTGATCTTCCCTAACCACAGACCACAGATAGCTATTTCTGAAACAGATCATCTTCAGATTATCGTACAAAAGGTGATTTGGCATTTTGTTTTGATTTAATGTAGTGTCTGTTCAATAAGAGGGTAGGTCGCATTTTTCCAGCATTTATCTGAGTATGATGGAAAATACTCACAAAGCTTTTAAGGCACATAAATAAATAAATAAAAATAAATAGTGATGGAACATCCTAGTTTTAATCAGATATCTAAGGTTAGACATAATATCTTGCATCTGACAGATACTCAACTTTGAAAATTGTTATTTTAAATTCTTAGTGTCATGATAACTTTTTGTATCCTATTTGCTTCCTGTTGAATATTCATTGTGACTGTCACTCAATAAAACACATCATTTTAAACAGACTATTTTTTGATGAGGAGCAAAATCCCATTTTTTTTTTTTAAATATGAGAGGTGTTGATGGGGATATCTGTAAGTTAAAATATTCTTTCAGAAGAGAAATTCTTAATGGCATAACTTTTCTCCCTGAATAAAATTCAGTCCCATGACATTGCATAGAGCTTTTTAACTTTGTACATATGCCTCTTTAAAATAAAAACTAATTATGAGTTAGAGTTCTCCAGAGATCTTATAAGGCATAGACCTTCTCATATAGCTGGTGGTGGTTTAGTAGCTAAGTCTTGTCGATTCTTGTGACCCCCAGGCTCCTCTGTCCATCTCATACAGCTACCAACACATATTTTATCATCTCATATTTTTTGTAGTTTTATTTTTTAACTGCTCTCATTGCACATAAAAAAATTAAATTGCCATGGCCCTTGCAAAGCCATCTTCCCTTGCATTGACTGCTCTTAGATGGGGTTGCTTGTGGATCCACCGACAGATCTGTTATGTAGAAGCATTTGACAGTTTGCCTTTCAGGGGTGAAATTTACCCTTACTGAGTGCACACTTAGTTATGCTGTCTTACCTCCACCTTCTTGCCTTGTCATTCTTCCAGCTTCTGTGGTTGGGAGCAGCTTTTCAACTACATATTTTCTGGTTCTGTCCACAGATGGTCGTCTCTTCTTGACAACTGTGTCAGCTGTGGTTCCCAGCCCCAGTAGGCAGTCCTTGACCTTCTTCCTATGTGTGCTTTAGTCTGTTGTATCCTCAGTCTGTTTAACTTGTTCTCAACCTTTAGCCTCAATAATAAGTTGTTTACCAGGTTCCAGCTCTGACTTGCTTGTTCTGACACCTGACTCACTGGGCAGCTGATACCTGGAGATCATTGTAGAACCTGGCAGTCAGTCCCTACCACCCCACATATGTTTGGTCCAGACATCCTCCAGATTATTCTATTCTTCTCTCTAGTCTCATAATTCAAAGAGCTAACATTAAATTTGCCAGGTATTTGTGTCCAAGAAACTCTACCAGAATTACAATTACTTCCACATACATTTCATGCTTTATCCTTTTTTGCTGTTCCATCATCAGAGATCACGTCCTATAGTTTTCCCCATCTCCACGCCTTTGTTTGCTTCCCAGGTGGCTCAGTGGGAGAGAATCCACTGCCAATGAAGGAGACAAGTGTTACACCCCTGGCTAGGGATGATCCCCTGGAGAAGGAAATGGCAACCCACTCCAGCATTCTTGCCTGGGAAATTCTATGGACAGAGCCTGGCCAGGCTACAGTCTAGGGGGTCCAAAAGAGTCAGACATGTCTTGGCAACTAAAACAACAACAACAATGCTTTCATTTATTTTCATTTATTTTTCTGTATAACACGAACTGTCTAATTGTTTTCTCCTTGTTTTTCTCCACGCTTCTCAACTAATGGTTAATTTTATTCCTGAATACTTACAGAAATTATTTCTTCTCTACAGGCCTATTAACCATTCTCACCACTCTGGCTTGGGTCCTTACTTTTTCTCATTTGGATTGTTTCAGGTTCTCCTTACTAATTTTCCTGTCCTCAGTTTTACTTCTGTGAATGTCATCTTCCAACCAGGTGTTAGAATAGCTTTTCTAAATGGTTTATCTGACCTTATTAGTATGTTTTAGTATCTTCCAGGTTCCTTACTATTTGCAGTAAAAAATAGGAAATAGTATTAAGTTACGGTGATTTTACAATTTATTGTTCAAATTAGGATACATGTGAGTGGAAGAGAAACGAGAAGTGGGCACCAGAGAATGAGATAGTTAGATAGCATAACTGACTTAATAGACAGGAATTTGAGTGAACTTTAGGAGGACAGAGGAGCTGTGTTGACACAACTAGAAATAATATTCCCTTCCACTCACATGTATCCTCATTTGAACAATAAATTGTAAGGTCACTGTAACTTAATACTATCTCCTATTTTTTCATGGGATGATCCAACTCAGTAGAAAAGACCCTGAATGATGGAAAAGATTGAATGCTAAAGGAGAAGGTGGCACCTGAGGATGACATGATTAGATAGCATAACTGACTCAATAGACATGAATTTGAGTGAACTTTAGGAGGACAGAGGAACCTGGCATGCTGAAGTCCATGGAGTCACAAAGAGTTGGATGTGACTTAGCAACTGGACAACAACAACAGCGTAAATAGGCAGAAATCTGGGCCAATGGCAATCATGGTTGCTTCGGTTAAGAGGCTGTATATGGTCTGATATTTTGGAGTTCTCACAGAAGATGAGTACATGTTCTTCTACTCCACCATCTTGTTCTATCAGTCTGGAAAAACAGACTGGCTCCAAATTGGGAAAGGAGTATGTCAAGGCTGTATATTGTCACTCTGCTTATTTAACTTATATATGGAGTACATCATACGAAATGCTGGGCTGGATGGAGCACAAGCTGGAATCAAGATTTCCAGGAGAAATATCAATAACTTCAGATATTCAGATGACACCACCCTTATGGCAGAAAGCAAATAAGAACTAAAGACCCTCTTGATGAAAGTGAAAGAGGAGAGTGAAAAAGTTGGCTTAAACTCAGCATTTAGAAAACTAAGATCATGGCATCTGGTCCTATCACTTCAAGGCATATAGATGGGGAAACAATGGAAACAGTGAGAGACTTTATTTTGGGGGCTTCCAAAATCACTGCAGATGGTGACTGCAGCCATGAAATTAAAAGATACTTGCTCCTTGGAAGAAAAGCTATGACCAACCTAGACAGCATTATTGAAAAGAAGATTCATTACTTTGCCAGCAAAGGTCCATCTAGTCAAAGCTATGGTGTCCCCAATATGTATCAATGTGAGAGTTGGACTATAAAGAAAGCTGAGCACCCAAGAATTGATGGTTTTGAACTGTGGTGTTGAAGAAGACTCTTGAGAGTCCCTTGTACCGCAACAAGATCAAACCAGTCAATCCTAAAGGAAATCAGTCCTGAATATTCAATTGAAGGACTGATGTTGAAGCTGAAACTCCAATCATTTGGCAAACTGATATAAAGAACTGACTCACTGGAAAAGACCTGATGCTAGGAAAGGTTGAAGGCAGAAAGAGAAAAGGAGGACAGAGGATGAAATGGTTGGATGGCATCACCAACTCGATGGACATGAGTTTGAGCAAGCTCTGGGAGTTGGCAAAGGACAGGGAAGCCTAGCGTGATGTAGTCCATGGGGTCACAAAGAGTCAGACATGACTGTACGACTGTACTGAACTGAAATGGTCTGATATCTAACTTCTGCTCTAGTCTCAACTTTTCTGATCCCAATCTCAAAATTTGCATTCAAGTTCTAGTTCTGCCTCTATTATTCCACATCTCAAAGTGTTTACATGGTGGCCTATCTGCCCGGACTACCCACCATCACTCATCCTTCACCTGGTTAATACCTAATTGTTCTTTAATACTCAATTTAGGGGGTCACTTCCTCTAGGAAGCTTTCTATAACATCCTGGCAATGCAGGAGATGGAGGTTTGATAACTGGGTCACAAAGATCCCCTGGAAGAGGAAATGAAAACCCACTCCAGGATTCTTGCTTGGAGAGTTCCATGGACAGAGGGCTACAGTCCATGGGGTCACAAAAAGTCAGACATAACTTAGAGAGTGAACAACAGCAACTATGTATATATATACACACACAGACACATATATCTGCCAGAGTGCTTATTACATTGCTATCTAATTAATTTTTTCTGCTAAACTGTAAGAAAACTTAAGGAAAGATACTTTATTTCTCATTTCTGCAAACTTAGAATAAAAATTAGTAGTAATGGTAGTTGTATTTATGGATATATATAATAATTATATAGATATAAAAATATCTTACTTGAAGTTATGAAATCGATAGTCTTTTGGAGTGAAAGATAATAAAGCAGTATGTATTAATAGCATATTCTAAAGAAATTAGGGAAGGTTTATGAAAATAGGAAGAATCTAGACCTTACCGTGAGGTTAAACAGGAGTTTGATAAGTGGAGTAAGTAGAGGAAGGCATCAATCTATGTATCCTTCATTCAAAGGATGAAGAGGAACTTCATTTGACCAAATTATCAGAGATCAGTTGGGTCATCAATGAGCTCACACTCTGCAGATTTTACTTTATGTCAAGTTTCTGAAAAGTACTGAATAATAATGCCTTCTCCTCCCTCAAGAGCAATTTGCTTAAAAAAAAAAAAAAACTTGTCAAAAGTCCAGTGAGAAGATTACTGATTCACAAAAAGAAATTGTTGACACTTGCGAATTTCAGATGCGCTACATTTCCCGTCTTAAAATATAGGGAAAAGAAAGGAGGTGGCAGGAATGGATACAATTTTTTCCCATATGTCTTTTTGGATCCACCATAAGCATGTGTGCACAAAGAAATAGATACACATTTAGATGCTTAGATACTAAAATCAAGCCTGACTTGTCAGAATACCAGATGGCAGTTTGGTCTGTAGATGATTATTCACACATCTAAGATAACTTAAAATTTCATTGTATATATAGAATATTGAGCATATTATGTCTGAAGATATCTAATGTAAGGAATGTGTTTTTGTTTTTCCTCTGTGTTGTGAATTTTTTGGATCAGTACAAATTATACACCACTGATACTTCAAAACAAAGATCCTAATTGTTATTTCTCTTATATACTAGAAACCTGGATAATTTGTATACTATAGAGAGCAAGAACTTTTATCAGTTTGGTAGAAGTTTGCAGAAAGAATCACACAGTAGGAAGGACACAGACTGAATTGAAAATGTTTTGAGAGAAAGAAATTCACCACAATTTATGAAACCTTTGGAATTTTTGACATGCATGACTCTTAAAATAGAAAAGTAGGAAAAAAATACAGACACAAAAACATCTCACTGAACTTTTGATGTGGCACAGACATGACATTTAAAAAATATTTTTTAAAGTTTGAAGAAATATTATTGATGCATAAATATTTTGGTAAATGGGCATTTTTGAGTTGAGCCTGTGTGGAGATAATATGTATTTATTTTTAGTCATTATTATTTTTACTATTATGGGCCTGCCTTGTGGCTCAGTGGTGGAGAATGCACTTGCAGTGCGGGATACCTGGGCTTCATCTAGGATTGGAAAGATTCCCTGGCAAAGGGAAAGGCTACCCACTCCAGTATTCTGGCCTGGAGAATTCCATGGGGTTGCAAAGAATTGGACACGACTGAGCAACTTTCACTCACTCACTCATAGCATACTTGGTGAACAGTTCGGTTCAGTTCAGTTGCTCAGCCGTGTCCGACTCTTTGTGACTCTATGGACTGCAGCATGCCTTGCCTCACTGTCCATCACCAACTCTCAGAGTTTACTCAAACTCATTTATTGAGTCTGTGATGCCATCCAATCATCTCATTCTCTGTCATCCCCTTCTCCCGCCTTCAATCTTTCCCAGCATCAGGGTCTTTCCAAATCAGTCAGTTCTTCACATCAGGTGGCCAAAGTATTGGAGTTTCAGCTTCAGCATCAGTCCTTCCAAAGAATATTCAGGACTGATTTCCTTTAGGATGGACTGGTTGGATCTCCTTACTGTCCAAGGGACTCTCTCAAGAGTCTTCTCCAACACCACAGTTCAAAAGCATCAGTTCTTTGGTGCTCAGCTTTCTTTATAGTCCAACTCTTACATCCATACATGACTACTGGAAAAACCATAGCTTTGACTAGATGGACCTTTGTTTGCAAAGTAATGACTCTGCTTTTTAATAAGCTGTCTAGGTAGGTCATAACTTTTCTTCCAAGGAGAAAGTGTCTTAATTTCATGGCTGAAGTCACCATCTGCAGTGATTTTGGAGCCCCCCAAAATAAAGTCTGTCACTGTTTCCCCATCTATTTGCCATGAAGTGATGGGACCTGATGCCATGATCTTAGTTTTCTAAGTGTTGAGTTTTTAGCCAACTTTTTCACTCTATCCTTTCACTTTCATCAAGAGGCTCTTCATTTCTTCACTTTCTGCCATAAGGGTAGTGTCATCTGCATATCTGAGGTTATTGATGTTTCCCCCAGAAATCTTGATTCCAGCTTGTGCTTCATCCAGTCCAGAATTTCTCATGATGTACCCTGCATATAAGTTAAATAATCAGGGTGACAATATACAGCCTTGACGTACTCCTTTCCCTATTTGGAACCAGTCTGTTGTTCCATGTCCAGTTCTAACTGTTACTTCTTGACTTGCATACAGATTTCTCAGGATGCAGGTCAGATGGTCTGGTATTCCATCTCTTGAAGAATTTTCCAGTTTGTTGTGGTCCACAAAGTCACAGGCTTTGATATATTCAGTAAAGCAGAAGTAGATATTTTTCTGGAACTCACTTGCTTTTTTGATGATCCAACAGATGTTGGCAATTTGATCTTTGGTTCCTCTTCCTTTTCTGATACTACCTTGAACATCTGGAAGTTCATGGTTCACATACTCTTGAGGAGAATTTTGAGCATTACTTCACTAGCGTGTGAAATGAGTTCAATTGTGCAGTACTTTGAGCATTCTTTAACATTGCCTTTCTTTGGGATTTGAATGAAAACTGACCTTTTCCAGTCTTGTGGCCACTGCTGAGTTTTCCAAATTTGCTGGCATATTGAGTGCAGCGCTTTCACAGCATCAGCTTTTAGGATTTGAAATAGTTCAACTGGAATTCCACCAGCTCCACTAGCTTTGTTCATAGAGATACTTCCTAAAGGCCAACTTGACTTCGCATTCCAGGATGTTTGGCTCTAGATTGGTGACAATTCAGGTATGACCATTCAGGTATGCCATAGTTCTTCAGGCACTCTGTCTATCAGATCTAATCCCTTGAATCTATTTGTCACTTCCACTGTATAGTCATAAGGGATTTGATTTAGTTCATACATGAATGGTCTAGTGGTTTTCCCTACTTTCTTCAATTTAAGTCTGAATTTGGTGGTAAGGAGTTAATGATCTGAGCCAAAGTCAGCTCCCAGTCTTGTTTTTGCTGACGGTGTAGAGCTTCTCCATCTTTGGCTGCAAAGAATATAATCAATCTGATTTCAGTATTGACCATCTGATGATGTCCATGTGTAGTCTTCTCTTGTGTTGTTGGAAGAGGGTGTTTACTATGACCAGTGTGGTCTCTTGGCAAAACTCTATTAGCCTTCGCCCTTTTCGTTCTGTACTCCAAGGCCAAATTTGCCTGTTACTCCAGGTATTTCTTGACTTCCTGCTTTTGTATTCCAGTCCCCTATAATGAAAAGGACATCTTTTTGGGGTGTTAGTTCTAGAAGGTCTAGTAGGTTTTCACAGAACCATTCAACTTGAGCTCCTTCAGCATTATTGGTCAGGGCATAGACTTGGATTACCGTGATATTGAATGGTTTTCTTGGAAATGAACAGAGATCATTCTGTCATTTTTGAGACTGCATTCAGGTTGTTTTTGAGATTCTAATGACTTGATCCAAGTCATTTATAAGGTTGCAATGTCGACTTGTGAACAGTAGATGATCACATAATCTTTTAAATTTGTATCTAGCCAATTACCTTATTAATTACATGAAAATAAGCTATTTGCTTGTTTTAAATTTTATGCCATCTCTCCAGTTGTTTTCTGGGAGAACTGACTGCTGGTTAAGGATGGGGTTAGGAAGGAGTGGGAAGGGAGAATTATAGTGGGGAACTTTGAGGATGGTTTCATTATCTTGAGAGAGGTAATGGTTTCAAGGTGTGTACATGTGCCAAAATGTATCAAAACATGCACCTTAATTAAATATGTGTAGTTTTATGTTGCTTGCAGAAGAATATGGGTCAAATGAATTGAAGGAAAACAGCAGCTTGTCAGAGATTGGGTAATCCATGGAGTTATGGGGAAAATAACCTTCCTCTCTTTTTTTGTCCTTTCACATTTGACTATGATTAAGATGAGGGTGCATGCTTCCTCAGTCCATCTGACTTTTGGGACCTCATAGGCTGTAGCCCACTAGGTTCTTTTGTTCATGGAGTTTTCTAGACAAGAATAATAAAGTAAACTGGCATTTCTTAATCCAGGGGATCATCTTGACCTAGCGATCAAACACATGTCTCTTGCGTCTCCTGCATTGGCAGGCAGATTCCTTAACACTGCACCACCACCTAGGAAGCCTAGATGAGGGTATTGGTATACTACAGAGAGGACAACAAATTGAGGGATATGGAAGAACTCATACTGCAAATCCGAAGGCACCTGCAGACCTCCTCCATTTGCAAATGTGAAAGCTTGGTTCATAGTGAAGAAACTTCACATGACTTGCCTTATTTTCTAAAATCACTTGCCTTCAAAACTGTTTACATGGAAATAAAGCCCAGGACTTTGTAGTAGTTGCCTGGAATCAATTTAATTTCTTATAAACAATCATTGGATAAACAAATACATATTACAGATGCAGATTTACCATTCCTTAGGCAATCTGCACAAAGTCAATTCTTTTGTCTGATTTACCACAGTAAGAGAATAAATTCTCTTTTGCTTTCACAGTAGAATTCTGCTTTGTATAGAGGTCACTTAATTTTAGCCTTTATAATCTGATCTGACAGGATGGGTTGTTAAAACAAACCACATGTATACCTGTGGCGGATTCATTTTGATATTTGGCAAAACTAATACAATTATGTAAAGTTTAAAAATAAAATAAAATTAAAAAAAAAAACCAAAGAGCAGTGAAAATATGTTATCCAAAATAATTTTTAGGCCTACAGAGTGCTATAGTCCATGGTAATGAATTCAAATGCTGTAAACACATAAATATGTTTTTCTTGATATATAGTTTTAGAATTTTCTCAAAGCACAGTTGTATACCTTCTATACAATTCGATTGGAATATAAGGTAACACAATCTCTTCCAAACTTCCTTAATTACAAACTATGTACAATCTCCTTTTCAGTAAAATCTGCTTTCCGGATTTTGTTTATTTAATCAGTGATGTTGAATATCCAAATACTTAGTTTTTACCTACATGGTCTTTGTTCACTGTCTTCTCAATTTTTTTTTTTTTCCTCTGGATATTTTGGGTAACTCATATGCAGAGACCAAGAATAGTTAAAGCGTAAGACCAAGATTCATAAATCTAACTTCTATCCTTTCCTTGTCACAACTGACGATAACCTTGAAGAAATCACCTAATCTATTTGCGCATCCATCACTTCACTATAACTCTTGGATAATGATACTTATCTCATGGATAAGAAGGAGATGTTAATGTTTGTAAAGCCCTGGAGATCTTTAGATAAAGTAAACTAGCACAGAATACTAACATAAATAAGTTACTATTGTTATATTCCTTCCTCTAACCATTTCAAGATCTATCTAGATATGTACATATAGGTCTATGAAATTTATAAATGTATACATAAATGGATCATTACAAGTACTTCATCCATGCTACTTTATTTAAATTAGTCACTGGAAAATGTAATTTACTAGATGCAGAAGGATTTTGGTGTAATATATATCAATTGCTCCATTGAAATTAATAAACTTCCTTTTTACCTGCCATTCTGTATGGATGAGATTCTCAGACACAATAAATACACTTTTATAGAATATGCCTTTGTACCTGCCTTACATAGATCGAGGGAATCAAAACTCTGAATTGCTTTTTATTTCTTAGTTTCTAGTATCTACAAATGAGCAAAATACTAACTACTAAAATATATGAGCAGCTAGAATATTTGTACTATACATTTTATATTTTCTCAAATTATCCATTAATTTTACTCAAGTGACTTTATCTAGTCCAAAAAGGAAGTGGGCAGATTGTTAGAAAAAGAGCTTCATGAGACTCAGTGATAAAATGGACAAGGGTCCATGCTCAGGGATCCTATGATTTTGTAAAATACACTGTTGTTCAGTCACAAGTTGTGTCCAACTCTATTCAACCCCATGGACTTCAGCACACCAGGCTTTCCTTTCTCAGAGTTTGCTCAAGTTCATGAACATTATGTCAGTGACTCTATCTAACCATCTCATCCTCTGTCATCTCCTTCTCCTTTGCCTTCAATCTTTCCCAGCATCAGGGTCTTTCACAACGAGTCAGTTCTTTACATCAGGTGGCCAAAGTACTGGAGCTTCAACTTAAGCATCAGCCCTTCCAATGAATATTCAGGGTTAATTTCCTTTAGGATTGACTGGTTTGATCTCCTTACTGTCCAAGAGACTCTCAAGAGTCTTCTCCAGCACCAAAATTCAAAAGCATCAATTCTTCAGTGCTCAACCTTTTTTATGGTCCATAAAATGGGAAAATACATAATTACCTCTAAAACAGAACCTGAGAAAATGCGATGGTCCCCTACAAACTAAATATGAGAAAGCATAGAAGTGATTCATTCTGTCTAGGGAATCTGAGAAAGCTTTATGACAGAGAAGTGAATTTAACATGAGTATAGAAGGATCAGAGAAGGCAATGGCACCCCACTCCAGTACTCTTGCCTGGAACATCCCATGGATGGAGGAGCCTGGTAGGCTGCGGTCCATGGGGTCGCGAAGAGTCGGACATGACTGAGTGACTTCACTTCCACTTTTCACTTTCATGCATTGGAGAAGGAAATGGGAACCCACTCCAGTGTTCTTGTCTGGAGAATCCCAGGGACGGGGGAGCCTCCTGGCCTGCTGTCTAAGGGGTCGCGCAGAGCCAGACATGACTGAAGCGACTTAGCAGCTGTAGCAGCAGCAGCATAGAAGGATAGGTGCTTAGGATAGCATAGGAGGTGAAAAGGTAGGAGTTTCAAAGAGGCAATTCTTTGAGGATATAACATTTTGAAAAACAGCATCAGAGTGAAGTAAGCCAGAAAGAGCAAAACAAGTGTCATATATTAATGCATATATATGGAATCTAGAAAGATGGTACTGATGAACCTATCTGCAGGACAGGAAAAGAGATGCAGATATAGAGAATAGACTTGTGGGGAAAGGAAAAGGAGGGGCAAATTGAAAGAGTAACACTGAAACATATACATTACCATGTATAAAAATAGATAGCCAGTGGGAATTTGCTGTATGAAGCAGGGAGTTCAAATCTGGTGCTCTGTGATGACCTAGATGGGTGGGATGGAGTAGAAGGTGGGAGGGGGTTTTCAAGAAGGAAGGGCCATATACATACCTATGGCTGATTCTTATTGACGTATGACAGAAAGTAACACAATATTGTAAAGCAATTATCCTCAATTAAAAATAAATTTAAAAAATAATGTAGTGTCAGTGGGGGTGTCTGAGTTCAAGAATAGCAGAAGCAATGTAGCAACACATAATTGTCAGCCCCCAAATGAATAAAATTATTGTAATGAGCAACAAGACTAGAATGGCCAGCATGGGATACTGACATATTGAAATACACAATAAGGGGGAATAAACCATTAAGTTATTAGATCTAAGAAAAATGGCAGCCAATGAGGTCATTATTTGATAAAAAAAATCAAAAACAACAAACAGTGGGAGAGCAGAAGGTGATGTCAGTCTATGATTTTCACAGTGGAAAATCATAATCCAGTTTCCATACTTGTGATAGGTCTTCCAAGGGCAGATAAGGGTAAGTCAGTAACTTAAGCAATAGCTGGAAACTAAAACACCCTGATGGTCCCTCATCACAGGAGAACCGGGTCAGGTGATAAAGGCATTCCTGGCCTCCATTTGCCTCACAATGGATCCAGTGGGTAAGAGCACCAATGAGTGGTTATTTTTCCACTCATGGGTACCTAGTGAGGATAAAAACAGTTGGCAGCTGATGAAACTTTCACACTGGCTTCCTGTGGAATAAGAACTAAGACTTTGCTCCTGCTGCTAAGTTGCTTCAGTCGTGTCCAACTCTGTGAGACCCCATAGATGGCCTCCTACCAGGCTCCCTCATCCCTGGGATTCTCCAGGCAAGAACACTGGAGTGAGCTCCCATTTCCTTCTCCAACGCATGAAAGTGAAAAGTGAAAGTGAAGTCGTTCAGTCGTGTCCGACTCTTCGCAACCCCATGGACTAAAGCCTACCAGGTTCCTCTGTCCATGGGATTTTCCAGGCAAGAGTACTGGAGTGGGGTGCCATTGCCTTCTCCAAAGAACTAAGACTTTACTGTAGAGAAACTGAAGAGCATGGCTTGGACACTGTACACATATCCTTGTCTCAGTTAGAAAATAAGAAGCAATACAATTATTTTAAGTTGAATGGCAGCAATTAGTGCTATTTTCAAACACTTAAAGGAATTAGGTATGATAATCTTATCATGTGGTGGTCAGTTGCTCAGTCATGTCCAATTCTTTGCAATTCCATAGACTTTTCCCAGGAAGAATACTGGAGTGGGTTGCCATTTCCTCCTCCAGGGAATCTTCCCAACCCAGGGTTCAAGCCTGTGTCTCCTGCATTGGCAAGCAGATTCTTTACCATTGTTCAATTCAGTTCAGTTGCTCAGTTGTGTCCCACTCTTTGCAACCCCATGGACTACAGCATGCCAGGCTTCCCTGGCTATCACCAACTCCCAGAGTTTACTCAAGCTTATGTCCATTGAGTGGGTAATGCCATCTAACCATCTCATCCTCTGGCATCCCCTTCTCCTCCCACCATTAATCATTCCCAGCATCAGTGTCTTTTCCAATGAGTCAGTTCTTCATATCAGGTGGACAACTGGAGTTTCAGCTTCAGCATCAGTCCTTCCAATGAATATTCAGGACTGATTTCTTTTAGGATGGACTGATTGGATTTCCTTGCAGTCCAAGGGATTCTCAAGAGTCTTCTCCAACACCACAGTTCGAAAGCATGAATTCTTCAGTGCTTAGCTTTCTTTATAGTCTGACTCTCACATCCACACATGACTACTGGAAAAACTGTAGCCTTGACTAGATGGACCATTGTTGGCAAAGTAATGTCTCTGCTTTTTAATATGCTTTAGGTAGGTCATAACTTTTCTTCCAAGGAGCAAGCATCTTTTAATTTCATGGCTGCAGTCACCATCTGCAGTGAGTTTGGAGCCCCCAAAATAAAGTCTGTCACTGTTTACATTGTTTCCCCATGTATTTGCCAGGAAGTGATGGGACCAGATGCCATGATCTTAATTTTCTGAGAGTTGAGTTTTAAGCCAACCTTTTGACTCTCGTCTTTTGCTTTCATCAAGAGGCTCTTTAGTTCTTCTTCACTTTCTGCCATAGATGTCATCTGCATATTTGAGGTTATTGATATGTCTCTCGGCAATCTTGATTCCAGCTTGTGCTTCATCCAGTCCAGCATTTCTCATGATGTACTCTGCATATATGTTAAATAAGCAGGGTGACAATATACAGCCTTGAAGTACTCATTTCCCAATTTGAAACCAGTCTGTTCCATGTCCAGTTCTAGCTGTTGCTTCTTGACCTGCATACAGATTTCTCAGGAGACAGGTCAGGTAGTCTTGTATTTTGGTCTCATGAAGAATTTTCCAGTTTGTTGTGATCCACATATTCAGAGGCTTCGGCATAATCAATTAAGCAGAAGTAGATGTTTTTCTGGAACTCTCTTGCTTTTTTGATGATGCAATGATTGTTGGCAATCACTGAGCCATCTTGAAATCCATACTACATATGGATTTACCATACGGTCTTACCGTGTCACATTCCATTCATCAAAATATCCTCTGGATTATCAAGTGGCAGAAGATGCCTTTAAGATAACCAAGTGATAGTCCCCATCACAGATAACATATTGAATATAGGTTTGGTTCAAGAACAAATCAACAAATTCTCTGGCACTTATGCTGCTATTGTTGAGTGTGTTCTTTTCATCCTTAAGGAGAAAGAGGAACAGAACAATTGGTGTTCCTTTGGAAAGGATGGCAATACATCTTCATTGTTTTATGCAACAGCTTGAATTATTTTCTTGTTCTTTGTCACAATGCAGTCCATCACCCTCCTCCCCTCCACCAAAAACAAAAACAAAACATAATCATCTGGATATTCTATGAAATCTCAAACTGTTCTTTCATATTGATGACATTATTTTAATTTACTTGGGAAATAGGAAATGGAAAGAACTATGGTAAAGTAAGAGACATGAGCATGAGAGGATATAAAATAAACCTTATGGAGATACAGGGGACTATTTGATACTAGTGAATATTTTAGAGATACAATGATCTAATATATCCCATCCAAGATAAAGAACAAGTCATTACTCTTTGTAACCCCTACCTCTAAGAAATTTTCTCAGTGCTTTGTGGGGCTTTAGGACACTGGGGACATTAATAACATACTTAGTGACTCAAAAGACGACTGGTATAGAATAGGCTACCCGTGGTGGCTCAGACAGTAAGGAAACCGCCTGCAGTGCAGGAGATCCAGGTTGAATCCCTGGGTTGGGAAGATCCCCTGGTGAAGGATATGGCAACCCACTCGAGTATTCTTGCTTGGAGAATTCTGGGGACAGAGAAGCCTGGTGGGCTATAGTTCATGGGGTTGCAAAGAGTCAGACACGACTGAGCAACTAACACTTTCATAGAATAGGCTACAGAGAAAGAGAAAACTGCACAGATTCAGGCTTTGGAACAAATGACGTGATAAAATAAAAATTTGTTGTTGTTTGGTTGCTTAGTCATGTCCGACTCTTTTGTGACCCCATGGACTCTAGCCTGCCAGGCTCCTCTGTCCATAGGATTTACCAGGCAAGAATACAGGATTGGGGGTGCCATTTTATTCTCCAGGGAATCTTCTAAACCCAGATAGCAATCTCATGTCTCCTGCATTGGCAGTTGGGTTCTTTACCACAAAGCCACCAGGGAAGCCCTATGAATCTTCAATACCAGGAAACATTTTTTTTTTCCCCCAAGATATAAGCAGATGACTTTATCCCAGTTTGGAATATTATACCGAGATAACCTGAAAGAGGTATTTTTTTTTTCACTTGATACTGAAATTACCTATGCCTTCATTCTCTTTGCAAAAGATAATGTTTCTAACATTAAAAACAGAGATGCCAATAAGAAAAAATTTTCCAGATTCCAAAATGTTTTTCTGTATTGCATAATTGATTTTTTTGAAAATTGGACTAGGATAATTAGATTCAGAGTAAACAAAACAAAGGAATATGTGGCTGGAGTCAATATACTTTCTACATAAGCATGAAAAAATTAAAAGAAATATAAATAAAATTAAACTCTCATTGGAATCCTATATTTGAACATTAAATATTACTTTTAATGCAAAACATTAAAATTAAGTGTTTAAATTTGTGTAAAAGAATGGATAACACAAAACACAAAGATAATGAAACTTTGGAAATTAGCAGTAATATTTATTTTATATAATACAGTGAAAAACGCTTAATCTATACATATAACCTGATCTGCCTCTTGAGAAATTTGTATGCAGGTCAGGAAGCAATAGTTAGAACTGGACATGGAACAACAGGCTGGTTCCAAATAGGAAAAGGAGTACATCAAGGCTGTATATTGTCACCCTGCTTATTTAACTTCTATGCAGAGTACATCATGAGAAATGCTGGACTGGAAGAAACACAAGCTGGAATCAAGATTGCTGGGACAAATATCAATAACCTCAGATATGCAGATGACACCACCCTTATGGCAGAAAGTGAAGAGGAACTAAAAAGCCTCTTGATGAAAGTGACAAAGTTGGCTTAAAGCTCAACATTCAGAAAACGAAGATCATGGCATCTGGTCCCATCACTTCATGGGAAATAGATGGGGAAACAGTGGAAACAGTGTCAGACTTTATTTTTTTGAGCTTCAAAATCACTGCAGATGGTGATTGCAGCCATGAAATTAAAAGACGCTTACTCCTTGGAAAGAAAGTTATGACCAACCTAGATAGCATATTCAAAAGCAGAGACATTACTTGGCCAGCAAAGGTTCGTCTAGTCAAGGCTATGGTTTTTCCTGTGGTCATGTATGGATGTGAGAGTTGGACTGTGAAGAAGGCTGAGCACCGAAGGATTGATGCCTTTGAACTGTGGTGTTGGAGAAGACTCTTGAGAGTCCCTTGGATTGCAAGGAGATCCAACCAGTCCATTTTGAAGGAGATCAGCTCTGGGATTTCTTTGGAAGGAATGATGTTAAAGCTGAAACTCCAGTACTTTGGCCACCTCATGCGAAGAGTTGACTCATTGGAAAAGACTCTGATGCTGGGAGGGATTGGGGGCAGGAGGAGAAGGGGACGACAGAGGATGAGATGGATGGATGGCATCACTGACTCAATGGACGTGAGTCTGGGTGAACTCCGGGAGTTGGTGATGGACAGGGAGGCCTGGCGTGCTGTGATTCATGGGGTCGCAAAGAGTTGGACACGACTGAGCGACTGAACTGAACTGAACTGGTACATATAACAAGATATTCCATCTTTGAGTAGTATAAAATGACATTTTATAGTAATGGGTGTTGAATCTGAAGGAAAAGTTGACAGTATGTGTGAATTAAGAACAATATATTTTAGACTATTTTCCCTAGAGAAAAGATTTTTGAGAAAATTTTTTTCTCTAGTTGTATGCTAACTCTCTTAAAATTATAGGAGGTACAATCAGTTTCTGAAATGTCCTTTATAACTGTCAAAAAAGATAAGATTACAGATTTGTTCGCTCTTCAAAGTGTGATGTCATAAAGTCCCATTTGCTTCTGCAAGAATCATTATTTGTCATTTTTCACAGTGTTTCAACATAATCAGGAAGAGAATCATGGAAATAGTTAAAGGGATAGTTAAGAAATATCCCTGAATTTTCATAGGAAATCTACCAGAATTCAAAATCCAGGCTAAAAATATGTTTTTAGTTAATGCAATTAGAGTTTATTTTAACCATAAAAACTTTTAAAGTATGATTAGAAATACTAACATTTTGTATTAAGAATATTGAATGTGCAATCAGTATGACTGCTCTATAACTATTTGTGCTATCTTGGACAGGTGATTTAAACTTCTTATACTTCTATTGGGCTTCCCTCCTGGCTCAGCTGGTAAAGAGTTCACCTGCAACGTGGAAGACCTGTGTTTGATCCCTGGATTGGGAAGATCCCCTGGAGAAGGGAACTGATATCCACTCTAGTCTATGGCCATACTACCCTGAACACAGTGGATCTCGTCTGATCTTGGAAGCTAAGCAGGGTTGGGCCTGCTTAGTACTTGATGGGAGACCACCTGGCAATACAAGGTGCTGTAGGCTTTTTGCCTCCCCTCTCTTTTGGGCTTTCCTCTTAGCTCAGTCAGTAAAGAATCTGCCTGCAGTGCAGGAGACCAGGGTTTGATCCCTGAGTCTGGAAAATCCCCCTGGAGAAGGAAATGGCAACTCCCTCCAATATCTTTGCCTGGAAAATCCCATGAGCAGAGGAGCCTGCTGAGCTGCAGTCCATGGAGTCACAAAGAGTCCGGCACGACTGAGCGACTAACAAGGCTTTTACTTTCATACTTCAATTTCCCCTTCACTAGAATGAGAATAGAAATAGAATAATATTAGTTAACATTTATTGAAATCTTGCTTTGTGTCATCTTGCTTGAAAAAAAATGTAAGCAGATATATAGTTCTTGGAGAAGGAAATGGCAACCCACTCCGTGTTCTTGCCTGGAGAATCCCAGGGACGGGGGAGCCTGGTGAGCTGCCGTCTATGGGGTCGCACAGAGTCGGACACGACTGAAGCGACTTAGCAGCAGCATATAGTTCTTACAACTGTAGGAAGAAATTACAATTTTTCCTTCATCTGAAAATCCTCATTCAGCAAATGAGGAAACTGAGAGGGAGTGGCTTTGTAACTTTCCATGGATATTCATTTAGTAAGTGTAGTAGCTGGGATTCATAATCTGAAGGTCTAACTCCATAGTCTGCTTTTCTAATGATGAAGAAAAAGCTAAACTTTCTTTTTATGAAAGTTACTAAAGTAGGGGAATTGTCCAACCGTATCATAACTTACCAAAGTTTGCTTAATACTTTGGTTCTCCTCTAATATTTCCTTTCTCAGCAAATAATATTGTCATATTTCCAGTTGTGTAATCCAAAATTCTGGAAATCATTTTTATCACCCCTTCTCTCTCTTTCTTCATAACTATTCCATCAACATATCATATTAACTTTAACTGATTAAGAATCATCTTCTGTGCTTCTATATGGACACTTTTCTAAATAAAATTATCGTCATCTCCCACCTATACTACTGCAATCTACTTTTTTTTTTAACTTTTAAAAATTTAAAAACTTTTTAATTGGAGGATAATTGCTTCACAGTGTTGTATTGGTTTCTTCTGTACAACAACGTGAATCAGCTATAAGCATATACATATATATATATTTATATATATATATATATAGTTGCAGAAATCAGTAATTGAGCAACCAAGCACCATACTTGGAGAGTCGGAGAACTCAGGTTTATTATGCCTGTGGGCCCAGAGGAGTTAACACTCCAAGCTCTGAGCCTTGAAAAAGGGGTTACAGCATTTTAATAGACAGACTATAGTGGGCAACACTAGCTGCTAATAGGCTGGTTTAAACTAAGGGGTTTTTGTGCACGGGAACAGCGTCAAGATGAGAAGGGGGATGCCTGACCTTTACATGGACAGGCATGATTAAGCAGGTTTGCAGGAGCTGGGCAGTTGCAAAGAGCAGGGCAAGGGTGAGTGAGATAAGCTCCAGTTCCTAGTACTGTAAGTCCGCACTTTCTGAGACTACGTGACCTACATGATCCAGACTTTGCAAGGAGCAAGCTGAGTTATGGTGGCAGAAGGAGCAGGAGGTTATGTAAAATTTTAACTTTTCCTCTTCATTCCCCCCTCTTGATGCTTCTATCATTCATTGTAGAAAGCATCATCTCATGTTTTTGTAGGACATTCAGAGCTCCCCATCGTTTAGGGGGCTATATTGAGCTATTACCATTTGTAACTTTATGGATTCAATCCGAGAGGTTATAAACTGGGTAATTGCATTGAGAATACAAGGGCCAAACAAGAGCACTGCAAAGAGCATGAAGAGCGGCCCTATTAAATCGAGAAGCCAAGATGCCCAGCTCCAGATATTGTTCCAATTACCCCAGGAATTAGCTAGTTTCTCTCTCCTTTTTATGATTTGTTCCCTTAGCTGTTGGGCCATGTCCATGACTATTTCTGATTGGTTTACATACAAGCAGCACTCTTCATTTAAGAAGGGGCATAGTCCTCTCTTTTCAGCTGTCAGTAGATCTAGACATCTCCTATTCTATAAAACCACCTTAGCCAGGGAGTCTTGTTGGTCCTGTAATGAAAAGCACAGCAATAATATTGATTAAGGATAGAGACCAGGGTTGACAATGAAAATCCATTGATACTTCAATAGACGGATCCTCAAGCTTCTGCCGTACTTTGACCAGCCAGCTGCCAGAATGTGGCTGGAGCAAGGCTGAAGAACCCTCAAGCTTCTGCCGTGCATTGACTAGTCAGCCTCTGAATGACTAGAGAAGGGCTCAGTGTCCTTCATGGGTGAGGGCCATTGTCTTTGGAATTTGACCTTGAGGAGGTCTTTGGGGTCCTGAACTGCTTTCCAGGTGTCCTCATCACAGGAAGCTGCTGCCTTCTTGACTCTGGTGTGGTGGATCCAAGGGATGACACCTGTAACTTTAACAGCAGTAGAGGTTGCCAGGACGACAGTGTGAGGGACTGTTTAAACTGGCTGAAGTGGTTCCTTTCCTAATCTTGAACCCATGCTGCATCTCCTGGCTGATAGGGATGAATCCAATTGCCCAAAGGAATGGGCGTCCTTTCTAAGGTTTATCCGGCAATATGATGGAAGACTTTTTCCAGGGCTTGGAGGTGTTGGGACATCTCCAGGTCAGCTAGTTATCGTTGGTCTACCTTGAGCTTTTCTATCACTGGGGGTGGTCTCCTGTATACGATTTCAAAGGGAAAATAGCCTGAGGACCTCAGGGTGCATTTTTGGAGAGAAATGAGAGTCCACAGAATGATAAGGCAGCTTGTTCAAGCATTGTCTTGGTGTTGGCTGGGGAATATTCTTGTCATACTACTACTTGGAGAAACAAACTTAACAAGAAAGTTAAAGATATATGGCCCAAAGAGTAATAGAAGTAGGAAAGCTGCTGAGGTGCTAGCCAGGAGAACCAGGTCCAGACATTGATCCATGACATTAGTGTTTCTCTAGGTATGAGAAGATGCAAGAATTTGGACTCAAAAATCTTTACCTGAAAACATTTGACTATCTAAAGGTCTGTTTTTCTGGGTTTTTCCCTGAGCACGGAGTGCCTTATTTTTTGTCTCCACCCTGAACTCCTTTCAAGGGGGTGTTGAAGGTCAGCATCTTGTAGTGGTCATGATTTTATCTTTGTAGAGGCAGCTGGCAAGGGTCAACTTCCAGTCAGCAGGGCCCCTTCATAGCCACACTTTGACCATGTTTTGCGGGTATTTCATGGTCATTGTGTCCCACGATGCTGGGAAGGCTCATTCCCAGATCTAACAAAGATTCCATTGACAGGCCACTCAATGTGTTGTCACTAGACCACACCTTGTAAGTAGCAGAAGTCTCTGGACCATGCCTGTCTTACTAATCTCTTGGTCCAGGAAAATATTTCCTCTTGTTGCTTCTTCCCATATCTAGAGTTACATTATTATAATTATTGATCTCATATGGAACTGTGTATCAGCATTTTATCACAGGCTCAGTCACATATTTGGTAACATAAGAAATAATCTTTTGAAACAAGCTACATAGAAAATGTGGAGAAAGAAATGGCAACCCACTCCAGGATTCTTGCCTGGAAAATTCCATGGATGGAGGAGCCTGGTAGGCTACAGTCCATGGGGTTGCAAAGAGTTGGACATAACTGAGTGACTTTACTTTCTTTCTTTCTATGGTTTCTTTTGGAGAAGGAAATGGCAACCCACTCCAGTGTTCTTGCCTGGAGAATCCCATGGACGGAGGGGCCTGGTGGGCTGTGGTCTATGGGGTTCCAAAGAGTTGGACATGACTAACCAACTAACACACACACAGAAAATGATATAGCTAGCAGTTATCAGTAAGGTCACAAGCAAGAATTTAAATACAGAACTTTCACTGGGTATAGCCCAGTATACCCCAGGTCATCTGAATCAGTTAAATGATTATAGCCAAGTATTCATCTCCTGGTTGTACATCATGGAGCATTCAACCTTTATCCAAAGATTGGTTACTGAGATAAGCTTTAGAAACAATCTTAGAGTGTCCTTTTTAATAACTTAATTAAACCTTTTATCAATATAGTATAACAAGGAACTATTTCACAAGTGAGTCTTAGTAAGCACAGACCTTAATTAACAAAACTAGAACGTAATATTCAGTGAAACATAATTTTTTCCCTTTTTGGAGAACTCACTGTAAGGGCATTAACACTGTAGCCAGGGAAGGCTTTAACCCATCAAATAAAAATGAAGTCTGTCAGGGAGCTGGGAAAAGCCAAGCAGCTGTCTTGGATTTCCCATAGCCCTGGCTCTCTGATTTTTAGCTGTTGTTTATCCATTTTTAATTTCTTGATTTACGAGCAGACTATTGCCATGTTTTAAGGACATCAAGAGAGCAAAAGTCTAACCATGAGGGGTTATTTTTTTGTAGAAGCAGAAGGAGCTTTGTCTACTTATACCATAATCTTAAATAATGTTTACTTACCTTACCAAAGTAACAAAAAGTTTTTTAAAACAAATATAAATCACTTAAAGGCAATGAAATTCATAATCTGTTATTAAAAGCTGCATTCTAAGAAAACTTTGTTCTCTAGACAGAGAGAACTAAATTCCAGTCTGGTACCAGCTTACTGTTAATAACAAAATTTGTCTATCTGCTTAATCTTGGAAAGTCTTTTCCATAAATTTTGAAGAACTAGCAGTATTCTAAAGGTGAGAGAGTAAAACCATAGAAGACCTGTTTAAAATCTGATTCTATTGCGATTCACAAAGAAACCTGGTCATTGTTGTGATATGTAACTCTTTAATATGATAACTAGAATTGTAATTGACCATATTTTATCAGGGCATATCAGATCTATATGCATTTCACACATTTTAGGATATCTTTATTAGTAACACCAACCATACAGGATAACCTGAAAAACTTTGTCACCCCTTCAATAGTACTTCCCATGTCATTTAACAAATCCAATGAACCCAGGTAGCTTAATAGCTCTTTGGGATGTCTCAGGGGCCCTCTGAAGCATCCCAAAGTTAGCTAGAAGTCAAGTTATTTAGGGATATTTGTCAACAAATATCACAAGGGTTTATAACACTCAGTCAGGTAGGATCATATAAGTCACTATGAAATAATAGTTATTCACTTAGCCAAACTTGACAAAAAGATTTCAAGGTAAATATAGAACAGATTAAGAGGTAAAGAAACTTTAATCTACTATTAAAAGCTGTTCAACATCTAAAGAAAGTATGTCTCTTATCAGAGAGAAAGGCCAAATTCAAGTTTTGCACTAGCTTACTTTAAACTCATTTAGGTAAACTTAATTAAATTTATTTTAAACTTAGTCCTAGCCATGCACAAAACTTTTTTTCAGGATCTCTTTCCACAAACCTTGTAATCACTTTTTGTAACAGCTACCTGTAAGTCAGACCTACTTTTTTTTCCCTTTTATAAAATGTAATTTTCTTTTTTATATCTTCTTTATTAAAAACCTACATCCTACTTCCTTACTAGATTACCAAACATTAATACTAGATACTTAATATTGAATTTTCCCAGTTTATGTGAATCTGAAATTTATTTAGGTTAATTTTGCTTGTATTTTGAATTGTTTGATTTGTAAGTGCTTACTTTTCTTTAGGCCAATTAAATTAGAACTCATTTACAACTTCAACAGTATTATCAGGAAAAAAAAAAAAAAAACACAAAAGACGTACACTGAGACATGCATAAATCCAGACAGACAGACTGACAGAGATCTTATAGTTTTCTGTTTGAGATTTAAAATATCTCTTTGACCACTACCCTCCCCCCTCCCTTTTTTTTTTGCTTGAAGTTCTAATTTGCCCAAGGCTGAGGTCTTAGGCAAAGTTGGCTGTGTATTTCAAGGACATAGAAAAGGTTAACTTCAAGCTTTTTCCTAGACAGGCCTTTTAACAAGCTAGTTGTTTTTAATTGTATATGCAAAAAGAATTGATTTTGCTGTTTCCAAAAAGAAAAAAATTTTCACTCCGTTCAATCAGCAATCATGCACTCACAATCATTCAGAGGCTATCACAGTGCCTCCCTTTTCCAGAGTCCTCAGGTTTCCTTAACTATTGCTCCCTTCCTGGGAGTTCCAAGGAAGTTATCAGTCACAATGCCTCCCTTCTCCTGAGTCCCCAGTTCTCTCTATCTGATGCTCCTTCCTGGGAGCTCCAAGGAGGTGATCAGTCTCCTCTTCTACCCGTTGGGGTAGGACCTGACTGGAGACTGGCCCTGGGACCTTACCTGATCCTGTGGCCACTCCTGGTGGGTTGGTCCATCCCTCCAAAGAGTCTAGTCAGGATTCAGCCATGCAGAGAGTTGGAACACCAATGTGAAAGAGAACCCGGAATACCATCCGGTGGCACGCCTCCTCATTCATCTCGGGATTCCTTTGCTCCAGCCTGGCCAAGCCACCTTTCTGGCGGCTCAAGGGGCTGGTGTGGTTGGAATCTTGCTGGGGCCTCCAGAAATGTTGCAGAAACCAGTAATCGAGAATCCAAGCACCACACTCAGAGAGCTGGAAAACTCAGGTTTAGTACACCAGCCGGCCCAGAGGAGTTAACCCTCCAAGCTCTGAGCCCCTAACAAAGGTGTTACAGAGTTTTTATAGACAGACTATAGTGGGCAACACTACCTGCTTATAGGCTGGTTTAAACTAAGGGTTTTTTTGTGCACGGGAACAGCAGTCAAGATGGGAAGGGAGATGCCTGACCTTTACATGGACAGGCATGATTAAGCAGGTTTGCAGGGGCTGGGCAGTTACAAAGGTAACTGTTACAAGGGTGAGTGAGATAAGCTCCAGTTCCTAGTTCTGTAGGTCCACACTTTCTGAGACTATATGACCTACATTATCCAGACTCTGCAAGGAGCAAGCTGAGTTATGGAGGCAGAAGGAGCAGGAGGTTATGTAAAATTTTAACGTTTCCTCTTCAATATTACTGCTTCCCTTGTGACTTAGATGGTAAATAATCTGCCTGCAATGCAGGAGACACAGGTTTGAGCCCTGGGTCAGGGACAACACCTGGAGGAGGAAATGGCAACCCACTCCAGTATTCTTGCCTGGGAAATTCCATGGATAGAGGAGCCTGGCAGGCTTACAATCCGTGAGTATGCAAAGTTGGACAAGACTGAGCTACTATCCCCCGTACACACATACACACCTATATTCCCTCCTTCTTGAGCTTCCCTCCCACCCTTCCCTCCATCTTACCCTCTAGGTCATCACAGAGCACTGAGCTGAGATTACAGTGTTGTACAGCAGTTTCTACTAGCTATCTGTTTTACACATGGTAGTATATATATATATATAAAATCAATGCCACTTTCGATCTGTCCCACCCTCTCCTTTCCCTACTGTATCCACGTCCATCCTCTACATCTGGGCCTCTATTCCTGCCCTGCAAACTCATCCTGTGTGTACTATCTTTTGCCTCTTCTAACCCCTACTTTCGTTAGTTTCCAAAGTCAGAGTGATCTTTTAAAAATGCAAATATCGTCATGGCAGATGTTACCTGACAGTAGGGTTCTGGTCCTTTACCATTAATTAGGAGAGAGAATACATGTATATTATGGAACACTGTGAATACAAATGTTGATGTTACTAGAGAAAAGGAGAAATTCTGAAGTTGGGAGAAAGACTATTGACATTTAAACTAAGTTTAACTTCCTAATTTACCACCAACTAGCTATGTGACCTTGGACAAATCACTAAATACCTCCAGTTTGCTTATCTCTAAAATGTGGGCTTAAATTAGATAATTTTTAAAGCACAGTATTACCCTGAAATCCTCTGATTATATTATGAAACAGAATAACACAACTTTGCTCCTGTAACAAAGCAAAGGTTTGTAACTGTGTTTTGCACAAATGAACTAATTACTTAATTTATGAAATAAGCAAACCTCACATTCTTACAGGAATAAACATATTGTCTACATGGGAATTTTGTTACATGTTGAAAAGAAAATTAATAGACTAAAAACCAGAATCAGAAGAACATCTTTTCAACTTAAATAAGACTAGCATTCAAAAAGTAACTTAATATTAAAGAAATCATTTCTTGAGAGTTCACCACTCTCCTTTTATCCAATTTTTGTTCCTTATTGACATTAACTAGGGTAAATACTATTTTTTTTCTCTTTCTGTCCTTCAAATAATTGATGGTGACAACAACAAATGTGGGTATTTTTCTATCTGATTTAGAAGATGGTAGCCTCTTGGATATTTGCTCCTGACCCTATCTCCAATAAAATTAAATTGATGTCATTGACAAGTAGTAGAAGTTGAGGGATGTGTTTACTGAAATGGTGAGGAATTACTGTGGCTGGCTCCTGGGGATGTAAGTAGAAATGATGGGACAAAACTGAGCCACTGAAATTACAGCTTGGACATCAGGAAAATTTCCCTACCAGTGCTTTGACCTCTTGGGGGAAATTCCAAAAGATCTACTTGTTTTCGGTACATTGAAAACTTATAACACACCTGGCAACTGAAGTTGGGGTGGAGAAAACAGAGTTCTGAAATTCCTCCTCATATTTGCTGCTTCTCAGTTGAAAGAGAGTTATAATTCTGAAACTAATTTCTACAAAAAACAAAACAAACAAACAAAACACACACACACACACACACACACACACACACACACACACACACAGAAAAACCTGGCTTTGGTTTTGATGCTTTTAGGCTTTTAAATAGTCTGTCAAAATTTTTTGCTTACTTATGTCTTTATGAACTTTCCTTGACTTCCTTTTATTCACTTATTTACTTATTCAATTCTTCAACAAGTAGGAAGAAAATATTTTCACTAGATACATTTCTTAAATGTCTTAATTTAGCTATTGCAACTTGCTCTATTACTGATCACTTTTTCATTTTTCTATATTACTAGCAGTCACTACAATCCTCATGCCAAGCTACTGTTATGTTCTTAATTGTAATGGACACAATAATGCTCCCGACCCCAAACAAAGATGTTCACATCTTAATCTCAGGAACCTGTGAATATTTTAACTTATATGGAACGGGGATTTTGCAGATATGATGAAGACTAAAGACCTTGGTATGGGGAGATTTTTCTGGTTTCTCTCGTTGTCCAAATTAATCACATAAATCTTTAAAAGCAGAGAAATTTGCAAATCAAGAAAAACTTTATGAAAAATGTAACGATTCACTTTACACACAATACAAAGGCCAGGAAGTTAGTGGAAAATACAGCAATATCATTAAACATAGTAAGTAAAAAGCTTCAAGATATAAAAGATTTTCATCTTCTGAACTTCCAGAGCCTTTTGTTTTTGCTTAATGGATTTATAATCTTTCTTCTAGTGTAGCATTACAAATAGATTTCCTAGTTCTCTTCAAAAATCTAAGGTTGGAATCTTGATATCTTTTCCTGGATTTGAGCACAAAGTAACACATAAAGCAAATACTTAAGATGTATTTGTTGAGTTAATAGCTGGTCCTCATATTTATTTTAGCAGATATTAGCATTCAGTTCAGTTCAGGTCAGTCTCACTATCATGTCTGACTCTTTGCCATCCCATGGACTGCAGCATGCCAGGCTTCCTTATCCATCACCAACTGCCGGAGCTTGCTCAAACTCAAGTTATTCAAGTCAATGATGCCATCAAACCATCTCATCCTCTGTTGTCCCCTTCTCCTCCTGCCTTCTATCTTGCCCAGCATCAGGGTCTTTTCCAATAAGTCAGTTCTTCACATCAGGTGGCCAAAGGATTGGAGCTTCAGCTTCAGCATCAGTCCTTCCAATGAATAATCAGGACTGATTTCCTTTAGGATTGACTGGTTTGATCTCCTTGCAGTCCAAGGGGTTCTCAAGAGTCTTCTCCAAAACCACAGTTCAAAAGCATCAATTCTTCGGTGCTCAGCTTTCTTTATGGTCCAACTCATATGACTACTGGGAAAAAAAATAGCTTTGATTAGACGGACCTTTGTCAGCAAAGTAATGTCTCAGCTTTTTAATATGCTGTCTAGTTTGGTCATAGCTTTTCTTCCAAAAAGGAAGCATCTTTTAATTTCATGGCTGTAGTCACCATCTGCAGTGATTTTGGAGCCAAAAATAAATAAATAAAATCTCTCACTGTTTCCATTGTTACCCCATCTATCTGCCATGAAGTGATAGGACCAGATATCATGATCTTTGTTTTTTGAATGTTGAGTTATAAGCCAGCTTTTTCACTCTCCTCTTTCACTATCATTAAGAGGCTCTTTAGTTCCTCTTCACTTTCTGCCATAGGAGTGGTGTCATCTGCATATCTGAAGTTACTGATATTTCTCCTGGCAATCTTGATTCTGGCTTGTGCTTCATCCAGTCCAGCATTTCACATGATGTACTCTACATATAAGTTAAATAAGCAGGGTGGCAATATACAGCCTTGATGTACTCCTTTCCCTATTTGGATCAGTCTGTTGTTCCATGTCTGGTTCTAACTGTTGCTTCTTGACCTGCATACAGGTCAAGAGGCAGGTAAGGTGCTCTGGTATTCCCATCTTTTTAAGAATTTTCCACAGTTTGTTTTGATCCACACAGTCAAAAGCTTTGGCATAGTCAATGAAGCAGAAGTAGATGTTTTTCTGGAACTCTTGCTTTTGCTTTTTCAATGATCCAACGGATATTGGTAATTTGATCTCTGATTCCTCTGCCTTTTTAAAATCCAGCTTGAACATCTGCAAGTTCTCAGTTCAGGTACTGTTGAAGTCTGGCCTGGAAAATTTTGAGCATTACTTTGCTAGCGTGTGAGATGAGTGCAACTGTGCTCTAGTTTGAATATTCTTTGTCTTTCTTTGGTATTGGAACTTTGATTTGGAAGTCATTTTTTGCATATTCTTAAGGATAGTTTTGATCTTCCCTGGTGGCTCAGATGGTAAAGCGTCTGCCTACAGTGCGGGAGACCTGGGTTCAATCCCTGGGTCGGGAAGATCTCCTGGAGAAGGAAATGGAAACCTACTCCAGTATTCTTGCCTGGAAAATCCCATGGACGGAAGAACCTGATTAGCCTACAGTTCATGGGGTCGCAAAGAGTCGGACACGACTGAGCAACTTCACTCACTCAAGGATAGTTTTGAAGTAAAGCATTAACTTTTGAAAAATAGAAGAAAGCAGAAACTTTCTTGGCTGGGAACAGAGAGAGAAAGGTCAGAGAGAAGAGATATTGCTGGCTTTGAAGATGGAGGAAAGAGATCACAAGCCAGAGTGCAGGTAGCCTCTAGAAGCTGGAAAAGGCAAGGTAACAGATTATCCTCTAGAGTTTATGGAAAGGAATGCAGTCTTGCCTTGACTTTAACCCAGTAGCACTCATGTCAAATTTCTAACCTATAGATCTTCAAGGTAATACATTCCTAATGTTTAAGCTATTAAGTTTGTGGTAATTTGTTGTGGCAGCAATTAGAATCTAATAGAATATTAGTTCCTCATTGAACCATTTTATTCTTTTGATATGCTATCTATGAAGACTTTCTAAATTATCCATTCACTTTTGTATCCACTTTTTCCATCTCCTGGTGGCTCAGATGGTAAAGAAGGAAAAGTTGCTCAGTTGTGTCCGACTTTGTGACCCCATGGACTACACAGTTCATGGAATTCTCCAGGTCAGAATACTGGAGTGGGTAGTCTTTCCCTTCTCCAGGGGATCTTCCCAACCCAGGGATTGAACCCAGGTTGGCCTCCCACATTGCAGGAGGATTCTTTACCAGCTGAGCCACAAGCAGAGCCCAAGAATACTGGAGTGGGTAACCTATCCCTTCTCCAGCAGATCTTCCCAACCCAGGAATCGAACTGAGGTCTCCTGCATTGCAGGTGGATTCCTTACCAACTGAGTTATGAGGGAAGCCAAACTGCCTGCAATGCAGGAGACCCATGTTCCATCCCTGGATTGGGAAGACCCCTGGAGAAGGAAATGGCAACCCATTCCAGTATTCTTGCCTAGAGAATCCCACTGACAGAGGAGCCTGGTGGGCTACAGTCATATATGTAGCTTTATATATATATATATATATATTGCTACATATAGCTAGCATTCTGTTAAGTATAAGAACTGTGAAACCAAATAAGATATGACCCTGATAAAAGGCTCACATTCAAGTATATAATTAATAATAAAGCAATATTGTGAACATATATATAATGCAGTTGCTACTACTAGAATTCAGAAAAAGTAACTGATTTTACACAGATATGAAGTGATGGAAGTGGTATAAAAGGAAGCTTCAAAGAAACAAACTTTGAACTAGAATTTAAAGGCTAAGTAGATTCCACTAAATAGAAAAGTGAGAATATATGATTTAAATCTAAATTGAACAAGATGATATAAGCAAGAGATGTGCATGGTTGGGTATAATGTGCTAACATAAAATTAGTTGCTTGGCTTTTTTTTTTTAATAAATTTATTTATTTTAATTGGAGGTTAATTACTTTACAATAGTGTATTGGTTTTGCCATACATCAACATGAATCTGCCACAGGTATACACGTGTTCCCCATCCTGAACCCCCCTCCCACCTCCCTCCCCATACCATCCCTCTGGGTCATCCCAGTGCACCAGCCCCAAGCATCCAGTATCATGCATCGAACCTGGACTGTCGACTTGTTTCATATATGATATTATACATGTTTCAATGCCATTCTCCGAAATCATCCCACCCTTGCCCTCTCCCCCAGAGTCCAAAAGACTGTTCTATACATCTGTGTCTTTTTTGCTGTCTCGCATACAGGGTTATCATTACCATCTTTCTAAATTACATATATATGTGTTAATATACTGTATTGGTGTTTTTCTTTCTGGCTTACTTCACTCTGTATAATAGGCTCCAGTTTCATCCACCTCATTAGAACTGATTCAAATGTATTCTTTTTAATGGCTGAGTAATACTCCATTGTGTATATGTACCACAGCTTTCTTATCCATTCATCTGCTGATGTACATCTAGGTTGCTTCCATGTCTTGGCTATTATAACAGTGCTGCAATGAACATTGGCTTTTTTATTTCTGTTAGTATGCAATGAGTGTTAGTGTTAGTCATTCAGTCATGCCCAACTTTTTGCGACCCCATGGACTGCACGCCACCAGGCTCCTGTGTCTATGAGATTTTCCAGGCAAGGATACTGGAGTGGGTCGCCATTTCTTTCTCCAGGGAATCTTCCCAACCCAGGGATCAAACCTGGGTCTCCTGCACTGCAGGCAGATTCTTTACTGACTGAGCTACAAGAGAAGCCCATTAGTATGCAATATGTTTATTAAAATGCATACAAGTATGAATGTTTTGTTTACTTCTGCATTTCCAGCACCTAGAACAGTGTTAGCACACTGTTGGCATTCTATTGGATTAATCATAGGATTATTATCCTATGTTGTATGAGTGAATGCCTTTCTTGTTTAAGATGGTTTAAAGAAATTTATTTAAATCCAGAAATATTTTGCATGTAGTTTAACAGATTTGAAAACTACACTTAGATTTTCATTCCACCTAACTTGGAGGCTTTTGTAGAGTCTAATACACCAAACTTTGCTAATACTTGGTACATAGGAAATAAAACTTGGAAAATTTGAAAGCTTATATACCAGTAAACACGTTATTACAAGACATTTCATGGGCCCTACTGTCACATGTCTTAATATAAGCCAAATTTATTTCATTTTTTCTAAATATTTATTTTATCTTTAAATAACATCTGTTTTTGGCAGTACATGTTCTACAAAATGAAATTTTTTCCAAGACTGTGGTATCTACCACCAAGCTTAATACATTGAAAATTTTTCAAAGCGTCTGATTTTAGATGCTCTAAAAAGTGAAGATATACTCTAAAACCACTCCAACTTTATTATAACTAGGAACAGGTGTTCAGCAATATAAATTAATGAATTCTACTTTTTATTACATTGATTAGAATATTTTAAACCTTTTAATAGATAATTAATCTTTAAATATTCTTTAATTTTGGGTTATTATAAAATGTGTATTTGTCCAATTTTATCCTTTTGCATTGTATATTTTAGAAGATTTTTCTAAGCTTAATTTTTTAGTTAAATAAGAGGAAAAAATTCAACTATCATTTCAGGTTCAAAACAGTTTATTTCTTATAGCTGATATGACATTTCAGCTTTTATTCATATTTGAACACTCATGTTAGAGACAGAAACCAAGTCATCCAAGGGCATTTTTTTCTGAAATTTCTATTTCAGTTGGAGAACAAAATGCGAAAGGATATGTTCTGAGAAAATCAACAATACTGTGCTTTTAAACGCTAAATCCTCTGTAAGGGAATATGGATATTGTCACTTAAGAATATTTTCACTGAAGTTACTAACTTTAGGTATAGTGGAGTTATAAAGGTGTTTTGGATAAACTGAGTTAATGGGGTATTTTCTTTTGGTGTGTAGAATAATAAACTTTATGAAGAAAGAGGAGAAACAGTTCAGTTAGTCTTATCAAGGGATAGATTATTACTTTGTTATGAAAGAGTTTTTAAAAAGAAAGAAAGAAATATGAAGATGTCTGTGCTCTCAAATACATGAAAAGTGCTGTTTTCTTTTCTATAGAAGGCCAGAAGACAGTCATAAGATATATTCAGTTTTTTTTTTTTTTTTGTAACATCAATAAAGCCTAAAGCTGAGACTGAACAATATGATTGGCCTAAACAATCATGAGTTCTTGATCCAAAAACTTGACATTTGAAGACCAACCAGCCAATAATTAAAAAAAAAAAAAATTGCTGACAGAACAAGATGGTGGAGGAGTAGGTGGAAGTGGATACATCAGGAATACACCTTCAGACACAGAAGTGCTGCAGAACACCAGCTGAGAGCTCACAGCAGTACCTGACTGGCAGAAAAGAATATGTAGAATCACGCAAAACTCGGTAGGAGGAAAGAACTAGGGGGAAGAATAGGAGTGTTAGTAGGACTTGACCTGTCCTTGGTGGGTGGGGGAACTGAAGCAGGAGTCCGATCCCTACATGGGGGCAATTGTCTGAGTCAGAGGAGAAACATGTACGACTGAGAGTGAAACAGCTGATCTGTAGCAGCCTAAATGGAATGAGAATCAGACCAAACATACCACAGACAAGGACACAGGTCCCCTGGAAGGTGCAGTGGCTGGGAGCTGGAGTTTAGGGATTTTGGAGCAATCCCAGGGTGAGGGCTGCTGTTGACTGCAGAGAGATGGAGAGATGGATCGAGGGGGTGTGACAGAAGAGATTGGGGTGGGAAATGCCTGTGGAGGAAAGCCAGGCAGCCATGCAAACAAGGCGATACTGCTGAGTCACACCTAGCGGGTGGAGCCATCACCATAGCCTCTCTCTCCCTGCACGCCAGCAGCAGCAGCTAAACAATAGAGAGGCTGGCCCATCTAATGCCTGACACACTGAACTACAGAGTAGGACCCCACCCGGGGTGCCTCTTTAAGTGCTTGACATACTGATCTATGGAGTAGGACCCCAGCCAGAGGGGTCCCTCTGAGTGCTTGATGGGTGGAACAACAGAGAAGGCAAGGGAGCCCTCTAAGTGCCTGAACTGGCAGAGCTACAGAGAAAGACTGATCAAAGAGGGCTTCTGATCACCAGTTACAAGAGGCTCGTAAAAATACTCTGATAGGGCCATAACTCCTGTGAGAGGCAGTCCTTGTCCCTGCACACTTTGCGCTGCCAGGGTCCCTGTAAGCCAAGCAGTTGTGCCACCTTCATGGTCAACTCTCACGGGGGCAGAGCTGCCACAGGGAAAAAGTGTCTTGTGTCCATGCACACAGGGTTGCTTTGATCGAGTCCAGCTCTTTGCAACCCTGTAGACTGTGGCCTGCCAAGCTCCTCTGCCAGGGAGGTGGGTTCTCCAGGCAAGAGTACTGGACTGTATTGGGCAATACTGGTTGCCATATCCTTCCAGAGCACTATATTTTCTAATGCCCTAGCCGCCAACTCTCCTGAGTACCTGGTGCTGCCAGAACACCTGCTACCCAAACAGCTGCACCACCCCCACACCTGGCACTAACAGAGGCAAACCCAAGTCCTCCAGGGCAGCCTCAGGAGCAAACCCCAGTGGATGACTCACATGTAGAGGTGGAAATAAAACCACAGTTGAAACTCAGGGGCAGTGTGGCTAAGGAAGAAGATCTAAAACCTTCCCACAAACTGTAGATTAAATCCACATGATCAACTGAGCAGACTCTATGCCTATGGAATATGTAAAAGGACGTTTAGAGCTCCCACAAAAGAAAACACACTAGTTCTGATAGCTGTAGACATTGGTGGCAAGAACACACAGGAATAGGATGAGGTTAGAATCTGACCTGCCCCCACAGTAGGTCCGGAGATCAGCACAGTGTTGGAGGGCATCCTAGGGAGGTGAGGTGGACTGTGACTCCTAGCGAGGGAAAGGACTCTAACAACAGTGACTCAAGAAAAACATTTATCATTCTTATGTTTTGACTTGTTCTGTAGATTCTTTTGGATTTTTTTCTTTTTTTCCTTCCCCCTCCCCATTATAATTGTCAATTTAATTGACACTACAAAATCTAATTAAGCTTTTGAGCTTTGTTTTCCTTTTCTCAGTCACATTTTTTATTGATGTTATAAACCTCTCCCTCTCCATGGACTTTTGCAGTTCTGTGGAGTTTTCCTTTTTTTCTTTTCTCTTTACTTAATTTTAATTTTTTAAACCTATAATTTTTTTCTACATTTCTTCTTTGTTTGCTTTTCCTACTGCTCTTTTCCCCTTGCAGTTAATCTTTAATGTATATAAATCTTCATCTACCTCTATTTAACTTGCATATCTATTATTTTTTTCTTTGCTTTCTTTCCTTTCCTCTCAACATATTTGTTAGTTTATTTTCACTGCTTTATTCCCCACTTGTCATCTTGCTTTAGTTTTATTTTCCAGTTTGTGCTTTAGTTAGTTTTGTTCTTAACTAGAAAATATAATTTTTGGTTTCCTTTGTTCGCAGGGTCAATCTACTGTACTTTATTTTTGTTGGACTGTTTTGACTTTGCTTATATGTGTGTATGTGTATATTCCATTATTTTATTTATTATTTGCCTGATTATGTAACTGACATTTGTCTGGGGTTCATCCTTGGTTTCTCATTTGGGAGTGTTTATTTTAATCTCAGTTCATTTCAGTTCAGTAGCTCAGTCGTGTCCAACTCTTTACAACCCCATGAATCGCAGCACTCCAGGCCTCCCTGTCGATCACCAACTCCCAGAGTTTACTCAAACTCATGTCCATGGAGTCGGTGATGCCATCCAGCCATCTCATCCTCTGTCATCCCCTTCTCCTCCTGCCCCCAATCCATCCCAGCATGAGTCTTTTCCAATGAGTCAACTCTTCACATGAGGTGGCCAAAGTATTGGAGTTTCAGCTTTATCATCAGTCCTTCCAATGAACACTCAGGACTGATCTCCTTTAGGATGGACTGGTTGGATCTCCTTGCAGTCCAAGGGACTCTCAAGAGTCTTCTCCAACACCACAGTTCAAAAGCATCAATTCTTTGGCACTCAGCTTTCTTCACAGTCCAACTCTCACATCCATATATGACCACTGGAAATCTCACTTAATGCCATAGTAAATCACTTGTGGAATCTTTGTTCTTGACCAAAAATTGAGCCCTGAGCCTTTGGAGTGGAAGTGCTGACACCAAGACCCTGGATTACCAGAGAATTAACCCTAGGGAGTATCAAATAGTGAGAATTTGCACAAAGGGAACCACTGGAGTACAAGACCCAGCATCACCCAACCACCAGTAGCACCCTGTGCAGGACGCCTCATCTAAACAAGAAACAAAACAAAAATACAACCCAATAATCAGCAGACAGGATTAACACCTCACTCAGCCTTGCCCATCAGAGGCAAAACAAACAAACAAACAAACAAAAAGACTCAGCACAAATCTCACCCTATAGGAAGCTTACACACACCACTGGACCAACCTTAGTAGGGCAGAAACTGAAAGGAAGAAGGAATTCAACCTTGAAGCCTGGGAAAAGGAGACCTCAAGCACAATAAGTTTAAAAAAAGATAATGAAAAAAGACAGAGAAATACTATACAAATGAAGGAACAAACTAGAAACACAGAAGTCCAAGTAAATGAGAGGAAATAGGCAAACTTCCTGAAATAGAATTCAGAATAATGATAGTAAGGATGATCAAAAACCTTGAAAACAAAATGGAGAAAATGCAAGAATTAATTAACAAAGACCTAGAAGAATTAAAGAATACACATGCAGAGACAAACAACACCATTACTGAAAGTAAAAAATACTCTAGAAGGATTCAATAGCAGAATATCTGAAGCAGAACGAATCAGTAACCTGGAAGATAAAATGGTGGAAATAACTTCTGAAGAGCAGAATAAAGTAAAAAGAATGAAAAGAATTGAGGATAGTTTAGAGGCCTCTGAGACAATATCAAATGCACCAACATATTTGGATCCCAGAAGGATTGGGGTCCCAGAAGAAGAAGAGAAAAAGAAAGGGTATGAGAAAACTTTTGAAGAGATTATAGTTGAAAATTTCCCAAATGTGGAAAAGGAAATAGTAAATCAAGTCCAAGAGGCACAAAGAGTCCAATACAAGGTAAACCCAAGGAGAAACACACTAAGACACATACTAATCAAACTAGCAAAGACTAAACACAAAGAAAGAATATTAAAAGCAACAAGAGAAAAGCAACAAGTAACATACAAGGTAAACCACATATGTTTAACAGCTGATGTTTCAGCAGAAACTCTGCAGGCCTACTGTGCCTGGCAAGGATCTCATTCAAAATTGATGGAGAAATAAAAATCTTTTCAGACAAGCAAAAGTTAAGAGAATTCAGTACCACCAAACCGGCTTTACAATAAATGTTAAAGGGACTTATATAGTCATGAAATACAAGAGAAGAAAAAAGATCTACAAAATCAACCCCAAACAATTAAGAAAATGGCAACAGGAACATATATATCAATAATTACTTTAAATGTAAGTGGATTAAATCCTCCAACCAAAAGACACAAACTGGCAGAATGGATACAAAAATAGGACTCTTATATATGCTATCTACAAGAAACCCACTTCAAACCTAAAGACACATATAGACTGAAAGTGAGAGGATGGAAAACTGTATTCCATGCAAATGGGAAGTGAAATAAAGCTGGATTAGCAATCCTCATATCAGACAAAATAGACCTTAAAATAAAGAATATTACAAGAGATAAGGAAGGACACTACATAATGATCAAGGGATCAATTCAAGAGGAAGGCATAACAATTTTAAATATCTATGCACCCAACATAGGAGCACCTCAATACGTAAGACAAACACTAACAGACATGAAAAGAGAAATTTACAGTAATAAAACAATAGTAGGAGACTTTAACACCCCACTCACACTGATGGACAGATCATCAAGACAGAAAATTAATAAGGAAACATGTCTTAAATGGTACATTAGATGAGATGTATCTCATTGATATCTTTAGGACATTCCATCCAAATGCAGAAGAACACATTTCCTTCTCAAGTGCACATGAAACATTCTCCAGGATAGGCCACATCTTGGGCCACAAATCAAACCTCAGTAAATTTAAGGAAATTGAAATCATATGAAGCATCTTCTCTGACCACAGTGCTATGAGACTAGATATCAATTACAAGAAAAAAACTGTAAGAAACACAAGGACATAGAGATTAAACAACACATTACTAAATAACCAACAGGTTATTGAAGAAATGAAAAGAGAAATAAAAAATTTTCTAGAAACAAATGACAATGAAAACATGACAACTCAAAACCTATGGGATGCAGCAAAAACAGTTCTAAGAGGGAAGCTTATAGCAATACAATCCTACCTCAATGAACAAGAAAAACATTGAAGAGACAATCTAACTTTATACCTAAAACAACTTGAAAAAGACAAATAAAAAAAAATTAGTAGATGGAAAGAAATCATGAACATCAGAGCAGAAATAAGTGAAAAAGAAATGAAAGAAACAATAGTAAAGATTAATAAAAATAAAAGCTGGTTCTTTGAGAAGACAAACAAAATTGACAAACCTTTACCTAGACTCATTAAGAAAAAAAGACAAATCAAATCAACAAAATTAGAAATGAAAAAGGAGAGGCTACAACAGACAATGCAGAAATACAAAGGATTATAAGAGACTATTATGAACAACTATATGGCAATAAAATGGATAATCTGGACGAAATGGACAGATTCTTAGAAAAGTTCAATCTTCTAAGACTGAGCCAGGTAGAAATAGAAATTACAAGCACTGAAATTGAAGCTGTGATAAAAAAAAAAATCTCCCCAAAAACAAAAGCCCAAGACCAGATGGCTTCACAGGAGAATTCTATCAAAAATTTAGAGAAGAGCTATGCCTATCCTTCTGAAACTCTTCCAAAAAATTGCAGAGTAAAGAACACTTCCAAACTCATTCTATGAGGCCACCATCACCCTGATACCAAAACCAGACAAAGAGTACACACAAAAACAAAATTACAAGCTAATATCACTGATGAACATCCTCAACAAAATTTTATAAACAGAATTCAGCAGCACATCAAAAAGCTCATACACTATAATCAAGTTGGGTTTATTCCAGGGATGCAAGGATTCTTCGATATATTCAATTCAAACAATGTGATACACCATATTAACAAACTGAAAGATAAAAACCATGTGATCACCTCAATAGATGCAGAAAAAGCCTTTAACAAAATTCATCATCCATTTATGATTAAAACTCTTCAAAAAATGGACACAGGAGGAACCTACCTCAACATATATGATAAGCTTTCAGCAAACATTATTCTCAATGGTGAAAAACTGAAAGCATTCTCCCTAAGATCAGGAACAGGACAAGGGTGTCCACTTTCACCACTATTATTCAACACAGTTCTGGAAGTCCTAGCTACAGCAATCAGAGAAGAAAAAGGAATAAAAGGAATCCAGATCAGAAAAGAAGAAGTAAAGCTTTCACTGTTTGCAGATGACACAAAAGTGAAAGTGAAAGTGAAGTCGCTCAGTCGTGTCCGACTCTTTGCGACCACATGGACTGGAGCCTATCAGGCTCCTCCATCCATGGGATTTTCCAGGCAAGAGTGCTGGAGTGGATTGCCATTGATACTGTAAAGCAATTATCCTTTATTAAAAAAAAAAATCAATGTTAAAATGCTATTAACTACAAAGGAATAAACTTATAAAAGGCATCTTACTATAATGAATCAGTTCTTTTAAAAGTTATTTAAGACAGAGAAAGACAAGTATCATATGATCAGTTATATGTAGAATCTAAAAAAAATATACAAATGGATTTATTTACAAAATAGAGACTCAGAGACATAGAAAACAAACTTACAGGTACCAAAGGAGAAAGGAGGTGGGTAAGGAATAAATTAGGAGGTTGGGATTAACATACACACAGTACAATACATGAAATAAGTAACCAACAAGGACCTACTGTATAGTACAGGGAACTCTACTCAATAATTTGAGCTGGTCACCTTAAACTGACACCATATTTTAAGTCAGCCATTCTTCAATAAAGCTTCCCTGGTGACTCAGATGGTAAAGCGTCCGCCTGCAACACAGGAGACCAAGGTTTGATCCCTGGGTCAGGAAGATCCCCTGGAGAAGTAAATGGCAAGCCACTCCAGTACTCTTGCTTGGAAAATCCCATGGATAGAGGAGGCTGGTAGGTTACAGTCTATGGGGTCCCAAAGAGTCCGACATGGCTGAGCAACTTCAGTTTCACACTTCAATGAAAAGTGAAAGTGAAAGTCGCTCAGTTGTGTCTAACTCCTTGCTACCCCATGGACTGTGTAGTTCATGGAATTCTCCAGGCCAGAATATTGGAGTGGGTAGCCTTTCCCTTCTCCAGGGGATCTTTCCAACCTAGGGATCGAACCCAGGTCTCCCACATTGCAGGCGGGTCCTTTACCAGTTGAGTCACAAGGGAAGCCCTCATACTTCAATAAAAAGAAATAAAATTAAATTTTTGAAAAATTTATTTAAACATACAGAATTGCATTTAAGTCTATGTGATTGGAACCTAACTAGAGTGACTTAAGCAAGTAACCAATTTGGTGGCAATAAGAAGTTCCTGATACTGTCCTTCCAAGCCTGAAAGATCTAGGCATGCTTCACCTTACTGATCTGTTATTAAAAAAAAAAAAAAAAACTTTTTGAAGTTATATTTCTCCAGTGTTATAGAGAAATGATTGCCACGTGTCACTGTTAAAAGCGTACAGCCTGATGGTTTGATTGACTGACATATATTGTGAAATAATTACCACAATAAGTTCAGCTCACATCCATCATCTCCTATAGGTACAGTAAAAAGAAAAGGAAGAAGCAAAGGAAAAAAAAAAAAAACAAAAAAAACCTTGTGATGATTCACTCTGTTAACTCTTTCATATATCATTGTTATGTTTTAGTTGCTAAGTCGTGTCCAACTCTTTTGAGATCCCATGGACTGTAGTTTGACAGGTTCCTCTGTCCATAGAATTTCCCAGGCAAGAATACTGGTGTGTGTTGTAATTTTTCTCTCTAGGGAATCTTCTCAACCCAGGTGTCAAACCCACCTCTCCTTCATCAGCAGGTAGATTCTTTATCACTGAACCACCTGGAAAGCCCTTCATATATCATTCAGCAACATTAACTACTACAGCCATCATGTTATGCATTATATCTCTAATACTTCTTTATCTTATAACTGGAAGTGTGTACTTTTTTGGCCACTTTCTCCTGCCCCCTGATCTGCTAACTTTAATACAAAGCTGTCCTCTTCATGTTTATAACAAGATGTTTACTGAAGCTCCATGCTTTGTGCCCATGTTTTATCTAGAAAAAATGGGGGCATGAGTAAAGGGTAAAAGACATGTCTCTTGAATCTCTGAACTTTTTATCAGGATATAAAGTAGTGGATATTTATAATTGTAAGGGTAACCACTCAATCCTAAAGGAAATCAACCCTGAATATTCATTGGAAGGACTGATGTTGAAGATGAAGCTCCAATACTTTGACCACCTGATGTCAAGAGCTGACTCACTGGAAAAGACCCTGATGCTGGGAAAGATTGAGAGCAGGAGGTGAAGGGGGCGAGAGAGGATAAGATGGGTGGATGGCATCACCAACTGAATGGACATGAGTTTGAGCAAACTACAGGAGTTGGTGATGGACAGGGAAGTCTGGTGTGCTGCAGGCTATGGGGTCACTAAGAGTTGGACATGACTTAGCATCTGAACAAGAAAAGGGTTCTGAGGAGTGTCTGTAATTCTGTGTGTTGCTATCCCTCCAAAATTGGAATTCTGCTGGCAAAAAAAGAAAGTAGGTATTAAACAAGCAATTAGCAGGATCTCCTATTTCATCTTTAAAATTTTTGATTGTCTGACAAAGCCTTGACAGTGTGAATCACAATAAACTGTGGAAAATTCTGAAAGAGATGGAAATACCAGACCACCTGATCTGCCTCTTGAGAAACCTGTATGCAGGTCAGGAAGCAACAGTTAGAACGGGACATGGAACAACAGACTGGTTCCAAATAGGAAAAGGAGTACGTCAAGACTGTATATTGTCACCCTGCTTATTTAACTTCTATGCAGACTACATCATGAGAAACGCTGGGCTGGAAGAAGCACAAGCTGGAATCAAGGTTGCCGGGAGAAATATCAGTAACCTCAGATATGCAGATGACACCACCCTTATGGCAGAAAGTGAAGACAAACTAAAAAGCCTCTTGATGAAAGTGAAAGAGGAGAGTGAAAAAGTTGGCTTAAAGCTCAACATTCAGAAAACGAAGATCATGGCATCTGGTCCCATCACTTCATGGCAAATAGATGGGGAAACAGTGGAAACAGTGTCAGACTTTATTTTGGGGGGCTCCAAAATCACTGCAGATGATGATTGCAGCCATGAAATTAAAAGACACTTACTTCTTGGAAGGAAAATTATGACCAACATAGACAGTATATTAAAAAGCAGAGACGTTACTTTGCCAACAAAGGTCCATCTAGTAAAGGCTATGGTTTCTCCAGTGGTCATGTATGGATGTGAGAGTTGGACTGTGAAGAAAGCTGAGCACCGAAGAATTGATGCTTTTGAACTGTGGTGTTGGAGAAGACTCTTGAGAGTCCCTTGGACTGCAAGGAGACCCAACCAGTCCATCCTAAAGGAGATCAGTCCTGGGTGTTCTTTGGAAGGAGTGATGCTGAAGCTGAAACTCCAGTACTTTGGCCACCTCATGTGAAGAGTTGACTCATTGGAAAAGACCCTGATGCTGCGAGGTATTGGGGGCAGGAGGAAAGGGGGACAACAGAGGACGAGATGGTTGGATGGCATCAGCAACTCGATGGACATGAGTTTGGGTAAACTCCGGGAGTTGGTGATGGACAGGGAGGCCTGGCATGCTGCAATTAATGGGGTCACAAAGAGTCGGACATGACTAAGTGACTGAACTGAACTGAATGTTTTTCATAAAATTATTGTAATTAATAATGTACTCAGGAAAAATAATCAACATGGGCCTGAATAAACTGCATGATTAAATATCTGGAGAAAAAGATTATACCTCCTGACTTGGAGTACAGTACTATGCAATAAATATTATGATGATTTGCTGTCTTTAAATCAATATTACAGTTTTATTTCTTAGGCAGTTAAAATATGATTTTAAAAAGAACTCTTCAAAAAATTAAAATGGTTACTGTATCATTTTTGGCCAGTCAAATGCACTAAATACAAATAATGGCTATGGCTTCAAGGAGGAGAGATGAAAAGTTTTCATTAGCATAAATATGATTGTGTGTCTAGAAAATTTAAGAGAATCAGCTGAAACATACAAATGAAGTAATATAGTTAGATTAAAATTTTAAAATTCAATAGTTTTTCTGTATACAAAAATACTCAGAAAGAGTTTAATGGGGGAAACTCTATGCAATAAAAACGTAAACCAAGTAGCAAAATAATAAATTACCTTAATAAGAATTAATGGGAAGTTAATGAAGGCATACACCAGTTTATTTAGAGGTTTATGAAAAGTCTTGGAAACAGAGCCAGATACTTTGTTGTTCCTAAGCTGGAGGACTAGATGTTTATAAACATGTTGATGTTGCACCAAGTATGGTGTTAAGAACAGCTAAGATCATTTTGAAAACAGAGTCAGAGAAATAAGTGTAGCCACCTAGGATATGTAGTCTTTTATAATGCACTATATAAAAATATAGTTTGGTAGAATCTATACCTGAAAAAATTGCCATTAATTGGACCTACTATACAAATTAACTTATTGTGTGATAAGTAAAACATCATGAATCAGAGGGTAAATATCTCTTTATATATGAAAAATTATAGTAAAAACTTAGGATGCCAGTATAATGAAAATGTTAAATTTGACTTAAAAATTTTAAACTTTGTATACAGAAGGTGATAACCAAAGTTTAAATTTAGCATCATAAATTATGCTGTAAAATCAAAGTCATAGGGAAAAAATTCCAAAATGTTTATTTAAGTTTTTTGATGCTGAAATAGAAATCATTTACAAAGTTTTATTAAGTGCACCCTTATTATAAAATTATTTATGAAAAATAAGTTTATTCTGAAATACAATATTTAGTAAATATAACTGAATTATTTTTTATGTTTTTATTCATTTGCTACATAGATATCTTTTTGATTGTTGTGTTATACAATTAGTTTAATTGAAATGACAGAGGTTAAGAAGATAGGGAATTTGATATTTCACTAAAGCCGTTCGAAATTGAGTGAGGAAGGCATATATGCAATTAACTCTAGAGATTAATGGAGAATTAAGAATACTGGAGTGGGTGCTGTGCTGTGCTTAGTTGCTCAGTGTTGTCTGATTCTTTGTGATTTTATGGACTGTAGCCCTTAATGCTACTCTGTGCATGGGTGTTCTCCTGGCAACAAAACTGGAGTGGGTTGCCACATGCTCCTCCAGGGGAATCTTTCCAGCCTCAGATTGAACCCAGGTCTCCTGCATTGCAGGTAGATTCTTTACCAGCTGAGCTATTAGGGAAGCCCACTGGAGTAGGTAAGCCATTCCTTTCTCTTGGGGATCTTCCTCACCCAGAGATCGAACCAGGGTTTCCTACATTGCAGGTAGATTCTTTACTGTCTGAACCACCAGGAAAACCCCATTTAAATAATAAAATTAAAATATTTGTGGTTGAGATTGAGTAATCAATAACTACATTTATTTTCAGATTTTCCTCTATTACCCAGATGTAGCTGTAATTATTTTTAGAACAACTCTGATTTCATTTATTTACTTAAAGCCTCTAGTATATAATAGATTTGAGGTTCTATATCATATGCTAGAAAATCAATGAATCCAAATACAAGTAAATTCACTATTCATTCTATAATTCTTAAATTAAGAAATTTAAAAAATCAAAATAAAAGTAGAGAAATACATACAGGGCAAATCAGAACTCCAAATACAGAATAAAGTTGTGACCTGCATAGACCAAATATGCATGTAGATTTAATTAATTTAATCAGAATCAATAATAAAATGAGATAAGCAAACAAAAATCACCTCATTGCCTATTTTTTTTTAATTTAAATATGTAGTTGCTGCTGAACTTCTTTTGTTTTTTTTTGGTTTAAAGTCTAAAATTCCTGGACAATACCTTCCATTTTCAATTCTATAACTTCAGATCAAAATTAAGTGTTTGGGTAACTGAATTCACGTGGCCCAGTGGTAAAGAGAAGGCAGGCAATGGCACCCCACTCTAGTACTCTTGCCTGGAAAATCCCATGGACGGAAGAGCCTGGTAGGCTGCAGTCCATGGGGTGGCTAAGAGTCAGACACGACTGAGTGACTTCACTTTTACTTTTCAGTTTCCTGTATTGGATAAGGAAATGGCAACCCACTCCAGTGTTCTTGCCTGGAGAATCCCAGGGACAGGGGAGCCTGGTGGGCTGCCATGTATGGGGTCGCACAGAGTTGGACACGACTGAAGCGATTTAGCAGCAGCAGCAGCAGTGGTAAAGAATTTGCCTACCAATACAGGAGATGCAAGAGACGTGGGATTGATCCCTGGGTCAAGAAAATTACCTGAATAGGAAATGGCACACCACCTCCAGTATTCTTGCCTAGGAAATTCCATGGACTGAGCCAGGTGGGCTACCGTACATGGTGTTGCAAAGAGTCAGACACGACTTGGTGACTGAGTGCACACACACACACACACACAACTTAATTTTATCATTTAAAATATATCTTTTATAACTTTTGTTAATAATATTATTTAGTTAAAATGTTTAATGGAAATTGATTTTCCAAGGTTTGTGTATGTTTGTTTTGACAGTAAGGACAAAGAACTGCTATTAAGAAAAGACATTTCATAATTCAATAAAATAAAAGCCAAGTATATTTATTTAAATCATATATTTTTTGATTTACCATTTATATAACTATGTCTTCTTACACACACATAAACAGGGGAAATTAGTTGTTTGGGATCTGATTTTTACTTCATTAGTTTAGGACCTGCTAATAAGTGTAACAGAGCAGCAATTTGGATGGCATGAAACTAGTCAAGTCAAGGAATACTAATGCTCAAAGTTCAGCAAAATTTTCAAGAAAAAGAAAGGAAACTTTGGCAGCAGTACATAATCCACAAATACTGACTGCTTTTTTTCATAGTGAGAAAGTTACTGTTTAAAGTGATTGCTACTTATATATGATAATTTCTGTTAAGAACAAGGGCTTTTTTTCGAAAATGTTTTATTCCTAGAGTGTAGTTGTATAAGAAAAGAAAGTGAAGTCGGTCAGTCGTATCTGACTCTTTGTGATCCCATGGACTGTTCCTCTGTCCATGGGATTTTTCCAGGCAAGAGTACTAGAATGGGTTGCCATTTCCTTCTCCAGGGGATCTTTCCGACCAGGGATTGAATTTGGGTCTCCCACATTGTATGCAGATGCTATACAGTCTGAGCCAAGTGCCTAGAAAATGACTAGTGCTCAAGAACACAAGAATGATTGAATAAATGAATGAAAGATACAAACTAATGAATAACTCCAGCTAGTCAATGGATTCAAGAAAGAAATGGAAGAAACGGGTATCTTAACATATCAAATAAAACGATAACTTCTTAATGTGTCTGAAAGATGTACTTTAAACCTGCTTTAAACTGCCACCCAATATTATTTCTCTAAAGACAGAGCCTTCACAAATGCTGCAAGAGATTATCACTGAGATATAATTTCATTTCATTAATAAAGGAATATATAGTTTATATGTTAGGGCTTCCCAGGTGGCTCAGTGGTAACGAAACCACCTGCCAATGCAGGTTGGATCCCTGGGTCAAAAAGATACCCTGGTGTAGGAAACAGCTGCCTACTCCAGTATTCTTTCTTGGAGAATCCTGTGGACAGAAAAGCCTAGCAGGCTACAGTCCATGGGGTTGCAAAATGTAGGGTACAACTGAGTATGAACACAGTTACTACAGAACATAAAGCCAAAAAAATATGCTCATGGTGTGATCTGAGATCCCATTTTTTTATGTATATGATTTTGCCCTTCTAATGGAGCTCTTTCCCCCGCCTGCCCCCCACCCAAAAAAAAAAAAAACAAAAAACATAAACTATTTAATTCTGAGTTTTAAAGAGCAAAATAATTTACTATATTGAAACAGCCCATTCATCACATAAAGCATTTGATTCTGTCACCTCAAGTGCTTGTTAAATCATTTCCAGCTGCTACAATCAAGGGCCAGGTACTTCTAAGGTCTGGCACTTTCTGAGCTCTATTACACCTTTAAGTATGATTCTTCAATCCAATTCTAACCTTCATAATAATCAAGTGCCCACTCCAGTTAACTTCAAGGCAACTGGGAACTTGGAATTCTCTGTATGTGTCTGTCTCTGATTTTCAATCAGACCTCTTCATCCAAAACTTGAAAGGTTCTGAATATCTATGAAGTATTATAGTAACATTTTCACTTAAAGCAGTGTCAAGAGCAGCATCATTGCAATAAAACTTTGGCAAGGAAACTAAGCTATTAAAGGGATGCCTCTCCAAACCAACAAGGAAGTAACTCCGTGACAGAACGGACAAGTAATGTATTTACGTGATTGTACCTACAAGAATCCATGGACTGAATAATTTAACATTAAGGTGGAATTCAGTGACATTTAAATTATGAGAAAAAAAGGGAGAATTCTGTGTTTAATAACCTATAGTGAAGAAAGTTACACGTTAGCTTTATCTACATATAATGGTTGATTTTTTTCAACAAATATTTATTAAGCCTCCACTTGGGAATACTGGTAATGTGTATATGTATCAATTTAATATAATTCAAACATATCATAAAAGTAACAAAATAGAACTTAATGATTTAAAAATGTGTAGTTCATGCATTTGCTTCATTTTATTAAAAAATTTATAAAAGCGTTATTGAGATTTAATTCACATATCCTAAAATTCATCTTGTTCAAGTGTACCTTTCAGTCGTTTTTAGCATATTCACAGAGTTATGCAATCATCACTACATAACATTTTCATCATCGTTAAAAGAAAACCCTTAGCAGTCAGAGTTGTATTACAGTGTTCTCGTGTACCCACATTCAGACTCATATTACTAACATTTAACATTAATATGGTAGATATGTCACAAGCAATAAACAAATTTGATACACTATTATTAACTACTGTCTATATTCACTAGAATATAGACATATTAAATTCCTTAATTTTAACTTAATATCTTTTTTCGGTTCCAGTATCCCAACCAGGGTACATTATTTTTAGTTATGTGTCCTTAGAAATGTCAACCCATTCCAGTGTTCTTGCCTGGAGAATCCCAGGGATGGGGGAGCCTGGTGGGCTGCCGTCTATGGGGCCGCACAGAGTCGGACACGACTGAAGTGACTTAGCAGTAGCAGTCTCCTCTTAACCGTGACAGTTTCTCAGACTTTTCTATTTTTGATGATCTTGGTTTGTAATTCCCCTGTCTTGTAATGTATTTATCTGTTTTCAATATTAGGGTAACATTGACCTTATAACATGACTTAGAAAGTGTTCTTTTTGCTTTTATTTTCTTGAGATTATCATGGAGAATTTGTATTATTTCTTTGGTAGAATTCATCAGTGAAACCAACTGGGCTTAATGTTATCGTTTCTGAGAAGATTATGAATTGTTAGTTCCATTTCCATAATAGTTATGGGGTTATTCAGATCATGTCTATTTCTTCTGTGTGAGGTTTGTACTTTTTGCATTTTAAGAAATTGGTTATAAAATTTGTGAGCATAGAGTTGCTGATATTTTTCTTTCTTATTCATATGCATGGAATTAATAGTGATGACCCATCCTTCCTTTTTGACACTAGTAATTTGGGTCCTCTATTTTCTTGATTAGCCTAACTAGAAATTTTTTAATTTTATCAATATTTTTAATAATCAGGTTTTAGTTTGACTGATATTCTCTTTTTTCAGCCTATTTTTCAGTTTTATTTTTTCCCTAATATTTATTATTTCTTTTTTCTTGTTTAATCTTAAATTCTCTTCTCTCTCTAACTTTCTGAGGTAGAAACTAAGTTATTCATTGTAGATTTCTCTTTTTTCTTTTACATTTTCTTCTGAACACTGCTTCCACTGTATCTCACAACTTTTGATAATTTACATCCTAATCTTCATTTTGTTCAAAATGTTTTAATTTTTTTGTGAGACTTTTTGAAACCACAGATTATCAGAAGTGTGCAAATTAATTTCCAAGTATTTGGGTGATTTTCTATCTATCTTTTCAGGTGTTGTTTTCTAGTTTAATTCCATTGTCATCTGAGGACTTACTTGGTCTGATTTCAATTGATGGCCTTCATAGCCAATATAGTCTATCTTGGTGAATATTCTATGCCATTTGGGAAGAGTGTGTACTCTTCTGTTATTGGTTGGAGAAATCTAAATAACAATTATATGGCGTTGTTTAATAATATAGTTCAGATCATCTATGTTCATACTGATTTTTTATCTCTATGATCTGTCAATTGCTGTTGGAGGGGTATTGATATCTTCAAATAAAATGGTGGATTTTTCTATTTCTTCTTTTACTTTTAATGTATTTTGATGCTCTTCTGTTTCAGACATACACATTTAGGATTGTAATGTGTTATTAGAAAGTTGACACCTTTACTATTATGCCTTTCTTTATCTCTATTAATTTTCCTGTTGTGGATTCTACTCTGTCTGAAATTATTATAGCTACATTGCTTTCTTTTGATTAGTGTTGTTATTGGATGGTTCTCTCTATCCATTTAATTTTAACCTATAAAATTTAAAGTCTTTAAATTTAAAATGGGCTTCTTGTATACAACATAATTTTTAAAAAATCTACTCTGACAATCTTCATTTAATTGGTATATTTAGACCATTGAAAATTTAAAATATTTTGATATATGTTTCTTAATATCTATCATGTTTATAACTGGTTTCTATTGACTCCCTTTGTTCTTTATCTCCCTCCTTTAAAATCTTCTCTTATTTTAATTTGGCATTTTATATGATTATCTCTTCTTTTAGAACATCAATTGTCCTGCTTTTATAATTTCTATAGTATTTGTCTAGAGTTTATAATACACATTTTTAAGTAATTTAACTTTTCTTTAAATTATAATACAAATAACCCTATATGGTCTCACATGGAATGTGGTTACCTTATAATCAATTCCTTCCTCCCACCTCTTATAACATTGTTTTCATTTCGTTATACACAAGTAATTCTATTCACCCATTATATAATTACTATGGAGGGATCTTCCCAACCCAGGGATCAAACCAGCCTCTCTTATGACTCCAGCATTCACAGACAGACTTTTTTTAATTTAAATTTATTTATTTTAATTGGAGGCTAATTACTTTACAATATTGTACTGGTTTTGCCATACATCAACATGAATCTGCCACGGGTGTACACATGTTCCCCATCCTGAACCCGCCTCTCACCTCCCTTCCCATACCATCCCTCTGGGTCATCCCAGTGCACCAGCCCCAAGCATCCTGTATCATGCATCAAACCTGGACTGGCGATTCATTTCACATACGATAATTTACATGTTTCAATGCCATTCTCCCAAATCATTCCACCCTCGCCCTCTCCCATAGACTCCAAAAGACTGTTCTATATATCTGTGTCTCTTTTGCTGTCTTGCATACAGGGTTATCATTACCATATTTTTAAATTCCATATATATGCATTAGTAAACTATATTGGTATTTTTCTTTCTGGCTTACTTCACTCTGTATAATAGGCTCCAGTTTCATCCACCTCATTAGAACTGATTCAAATGTATTCTTTTTAATGGCTGAGTAATACTCCATTGTGTATATGTACCACAGCTTTCTTTAACACTATCACCACCTGGAAAGCCCACTTTATTTTTTTTTTTTCCATTTTTTTAATTTTATTTTTTAACTTTACAATATTGTATTGGTTTTGCCATATATCAACATGAATCTGCCACAGGTATACACGTGTTCCCCATCCTGAACCCTCCTCTCTCCTCCCTCCCCTTACCATCCTTCTGGGTCGTCCCAGTGCACCAGCGCCAAGCATCCAGTATTGTGTATCGAACCTGGACTGGCGACTCGTTTCATATATGATATTATACATGTTTCAATGCCATTCTCCCAAATCATCCCACCCTCTCCCTCTCCCACAGAGTCCAAAAGACTGTTCTATACGTCAGTGGCCCACTTTAAACAAACAGATATCTTTTCATCAATTAATTGTAATAAATGTAAGGAATTTAATTTTATGTTCATTTATTCCTTATCAAAACTTTTCTTTTCTTTATATAGATCAAAGTTTCTGCCTATGTTATTTTCCTTCTTTCTAAAGAACTCTTTAACATTTTACGCAGGGCAGGTGTGCTGCTGATGAATTCCTCCGTTTATGTTTATCTGAGAAAGTTTTTTATTCTCCTTTACTTTTGAAGGATGCTTTTGCTAAATATAAAATCCTAGGTTGGATTTTTTCAACTTTAAATTATTTATTTTACTCTTATTAAATGATTTCTGACAAGAATTCCACTATAGTTATATTCTTTTCCTCTATAAATAAAGTGGGTTTTTTCCAAGCTTTTTTAAAGTTATTTTTTCCTTTGTCTTTGGATTTCTACTGTTTGAATGTAGTAGTTCTAGTTCTTTTTTTCTTTTCCTATTAATTTTAGTTGATGTTCTCTGAACTAGGCTTGTGGTTTGGTGTTAGTCATGAATTTTGTAAAGTTCTCAAATGTTATTACTGCAAATATTTTTTGCTGCTTTATTGTTCTCCTTTTGGTATTCTAGTTACATATTGTTATGCATCAAAATTGTTTCACAGTTATTGAATGTTTTGTTATACTACTATTTTTCTATTCTTTTTTTTTGTCTTTGTATTTCAACTTTGTATGTTGTTTTATTTAGCTACTCGAATTTACCGATAATTTCCTGAAAAATTTATTTATGTGTTGTCAATAAATATTTATTCTTCATTTCTGTTGCAGTATTTTTTCTTATTCCAGGGGATCTTCCTAACCCAGGGATTGAACTCTCATCTCTTGAGTCTCCTGCATTAGCAGGCAGAGTCTTTATCACTGTGCCACCTGGGATCCCTTTAATTTCCAAAACCTGTGTTTTTTTTTTTTTTTTTTTTTTTTTCTTTCTTTCTTAAAGCCTCCATCTCCTTGTTTACATAACTCAACTTTCTTGCATGGTGTGTGCCTTTTCCATTAGAACCCTTAACATATTAATCATGAGTATAATAAATTGCCAGTCTTATAATTTTCATATTTGACTTCATTTTCCTTACTGCTTTTTTCTTTTCTCCTTTTGACACTTTTAAATTAAAACAAACAAACAAGAGGTGTTGTATTGGATAATGGGTACTGAGGTACAGAAGCCTTTAGTGTGAGGTTTATACTAATCAGGATAAGAGGTAGGTTGTATTTAATATTTGTGGTAGCTATTGATGCCAAAAGCTTTAAATTACTCTAGTGTCTGTTTTTTCTTCTCCTCTTTACTCTGGGTTTCCCTCTGTATTCTTCATGAGAGGGAGAGATTGTGTGTTGCAGTTCTTTCAGCTGTAATCCACTGTTAATATACTAGTGCCCCACTGGTGAGCTGTAATGTGTGGGAAGGGTTATTATTCTACTGTTCTCCTATTGAATTTCTATTGTAGCAAGTCTGTATCTCAGGGCTGTGACTTCCACAACTGTTTCTTTCCTAATATACCTTTCTTTAACACTTGTCAATCACACCCTTATCTGCCTGTTGTGTTCTCAATAGTTCCATGAAGTCCTAATCCAGTTTGACTGCACTTAGTGTTTTTGTTTTCTCCTTTCTTAAGTGAGACAGGAAAGCTAAAAGTGCCTGGGGTATGAGGGATGAACTTCTTCAATATGGACTTCCTCTCTCTTCCTGAAAAATCTGTGAGGGAGCATTCTCAGAGCTTTGCCCTGAGGGACTGATGAGTTTCCTTGGTGTAAAGTTCATGAAAGTCTGGAGGTCTCCTAAGATTGAAATTTCCAAGAATTTCTCACTCTTATGCTTCTTCATCCTTAGTCTCAGGCACTTCATTAAAATTACCATTTAAGGGTTGCATTAAGTGTTGTCATTGATTTTCAGTTTGCCCACCAATTTTTCTTGCTGTAATGATGGAGGTGACAACTTCCAAGGTCAAGGAGGGCTAAAATCAGAAGTCTAAAAAGCAATTTAAAAAATGTTATATCATGTTTGTATGACTATGGCAATCTATTAGAGAAAAACAGTTGAATGTGAAGAATAGGAAAATTTTCCTAAGAAAATGATCTCCTTGATTAAGTGAGAGGAATTAGGATCAAGTTCATAAGGAGTCAGGCTTCCATGATGGCTCAGATGGTAAAGAATTTGCCTTCAATATAGAAGACCTGGGTTCAATCGCTGGGTTGGGAAGATCCCCTGGGAAAGGGAATGACAATCCACTCCAGTATTCTTGCCTGGACATTCCCATGGATAGAGGAGCCTGCTGGGCTACAGTTCATCTAACTAGAGTCAGACAGCAATTGAGAACACAGCACGGATTACCACTTCACAACCCATTAATATGGTCATTAAAAACAAAACAAAACAAAGCAAACCAGCCAACAAACAAACAAACAAAAAAGGAAAGTAACAAGTGCTGGCAAGAATGTGAAGAAATTGGAACCTTTGTGCACTTCTGGTAGGAAAGTAAGGGTGCAGCTTCTGTGGAAAATGATGCTAAGATAGAATTCAAAAAATTAAAATAAAATCACCCAATAATTTAGCAACTCCACTTGTATGTATATTCCCAAAATAATTGACAGAGGGACTCAGAAAGCTATTGTATGCCCATGTTCACAGCAACATTGTTCACAATTGACCAAAAGTGTAAGTAACCCAAGTGTCCCTTGGCAGATGAAGGAATAAACAAAATATACATATGGGGTTGGCCCAAATGTTCATTTGATTTTTTCCACAAAATAATACAGAAAAATCCAAAGAACTTTTTGGCCAACCCAATGCACACAATAAAATATTGTTCAACTACAAAAAGGAAGGTAATTCTGACAGTAAAACATGGACAAACCTTGAAGATAACATGCCAAGTGAAACAAACCAGGTACAAATGACAGATATGTATGATTCCACTAATGTATGGTACCTAAAATAGTCAATTTCATAGAGATATAAATTAGAATTGTAGATACCAGGGAAGAGGGATGGGTAATGGAGAGTTTTGGGTAATAGGTATAGATTTTCAGTTTGGGAAAATGAAAGCTAGAGGTGAACAGTGGCGATGGTTGCACAACAAGGTGAATGTACCTAATGCCACTGAACCATACTCTTAAAACAGGTTAAAATATATTGCAAGTGTATGGTTAATGTTATAGATATTTAACCATGATAAAGTTGTATGTTATAGATATTTAGCCACAATAAAGAAAAATAAAAAATACACATTTAAAAAAACTGAAACCTTTGCTATACGATGCCTTGAAGGATTGGGGGCAGGAGGAGAAGGGGATGACAGAGGATGAGATGGCTGGATGGCATCACCGATTCGATGAACATGAGTTTGGGTGAACTCCGGGAGTTGGTGATGGACAGGGAGGCCTGGCGTACTGCAGTTCATGGGGTCGCAAAGAGTCGGACACAACTGAGTGACTGAAATGAACTGAGGTCCCTACATATGAACTTTCATGTTGCTAATGTTCAAAGATGTGAATGTGCAACTGGTTCCAGTAAGGAACCAGAACCTGTGCCATCAATGTCAGATGTGAGTGAAATTTCTGCTTGTCCTTCATCTCCCATTGCTAATGATGCTTCAGCTCTACCATCTTCCACCTCCTCTCCCTCATCTAGTCAGTAACTCTTCTTCCCTGTTCACCTGATGCCAGCCCCTGTATGCCAAATGTTGGACTATACTATTGTACTTTTCAAGCTATTATAAGATTAAAAATATTTTCCTTTTTTTGTGTGTTTTTTTTTATGTATTATTTGTGTAAAAAGTATTATAAACCTATTACAGTCCAGTACTACACAGCCAATTGTGTTAGTTAGCTACCTAGGTTAACTCTGTTGGACTTAAGAATAAACTGGACTTAGGAACTCACCCTCAGAACAGAACTCATTGATATATAGGGGTCTTCCTGTATCAGGAAAGTCTTCAAGGATCCATGTTGTAAGGTATGTATTAAGTCTTTAGGAATAGCCTTGAGATTCTAAATGTATTTTCACTCCCGCCTACTGGTCTTTTTAAAAAAATATATATATATATATTTATTTATTTTCTATTGAAGGATAATTGCTTCACAGTATTGTGTTGGTTTCTTCCAAACATCAACATGAATCAGCCTTAGGTATAGATATGTTCCTTCCCTCTTGAGCCCCCCTCTTACCACCCTCCTCATCCAACACCTATAACAGAGCCCCAGTTTGAGTTCCCTGAGTCATACAGAAAATTCCAATTGGCTATCTATTTTGCATATGATAATGTAAGTTTCCCTGTTACTGCCTACTGGTCTTGATCTGGAAGGTGAATCTTTTTATTTTTTTTTTTTCACTCCACTGTCATCAGTCTTGGCAATATGACAAGGTTTATTCCCTGAAGTATGAGTTAAAGTTGTATGTTCCTCTTCTGGGTTAAAAAAAAAAAAATAAGGAAAACCCTACACTGCATTCAGATAACACTTTTCTTGCTACAGTGAGACTGTCATAATCCAGCAACCTACTTAAACAGAGATTCCCACAATGAAGAGAATGTGAAAGAGAGCTGGGGCTGACCTAAAATGGATACAATCTTGAGCATGAAATATCATGAAAAGTCACTAAGATTATAGGGCCATTGCTACTGCAGCATAACTGAGATTACACTAATACAATTTAAGATAATTAATTAGTTTAAGAACCTAGTGTATTGTCTTTGTATCAGAAACTGAATAGGTCTCATTGAACCAAACTCCATGTTCCAGAGTGCTAGGCAGACACAGGAAATGGTGATTATCTTTGAATTTGTTTTCAAACCTGAGATTATTTGGGAATCTAACTCATGTCCAGCGGATATAACTGTTAAAACCCTAGAACAATTGACTATGATGATGCCATTTAACATGAACATGGTTGCCAAGCTTACATCTCTGTGAATAGGAAGTGGTGTTGCTTCTAGACCGGATGGACACCCAAATATGACTGACTTTATCTCACATGTACCATTTGTACAAAGAAGCAAAATGGAGGAAAATGCGGAACCTAAACACACAGGTAGAAATTGATCATATAAACTTAACTAAGCAAGGGAAACTGAAGACCTCAAATATATTATATTCACATACACCACTAATTAAGAGTTTGTGTGTGGTTTAGGAATCACCAACCCTCAATCTCTCATTATCTTTATGTAAATGATAATTTAGACACATTGAATCATAAAGAGGCCTCGAGTTCCTCCCCATCAGTTAATATAATCAACAGTGTTCTTTTTAATTTTTTACCCCTCTGATAATGTTTTGAGTGAGATGTTTTGTGAAGATAAATATAAAGAGGTTTTTGTGTGTGTGTGCTAACTTTTTTTTCAGGCAGACTCTTGCAAATTTCTTTGAAAAAATGCCTCTTCAACTTGAACTTACTATAACTAACCTTCTTTTAAAAAAAATTTTTATTGGAGTATAGCTGATTTACAATGTTGTGCTAATTTCAAGTGTATAGCAAAATGAATCTATATATATATATATCCACTCTTTTTTAGATTCTTTTCCCATATAGACCATTGCAGAGTATTGGGTAGAGTTCCCTGTGCTATGCAGTAGGTCCTTATTAGTTATCTATTTTATATATGGTAGTGGTATGTATGTTAATCTCAATCTCCCAATTTATCCCTCCCTCTTCCTTACACTTTGGTCACCATACATTTGTTTTCTACATCTGTAACTCTATTTATGTTTTGTAGATAAGTTCATTTGCACCTTTTTAAAGACTCCATGTGTAAGCAATATCATATATTTGTCTTTCTCTGTCTGACATTTCACTCAGTATGCAATCTCTAGGTCCATCCATGTTGCTGCAAATGGCATTATGTTATTCCTTTTTATGGCTGAGTAATATTGCATTGTATCTATGTACGACATCTTCTTTATCCATTCGTCTGTTAAAGAATGTTTATGTTATTTCCTTGTCTTGGATATGAACAGTGCTGCAATGAACACCAGGTGCATGTATCCTTTTAAATTGTGGTTTTCTCCAGATATACAGCCAGGAGTGGGATTGCTGGATCATGTGGATTGCTGTTTTTGCCACAAAGTTTTAAACCAAGCAATCATCATTTAAGAAAGGAAACTGTAATTTTTATCTGAAATATCCATATTCTTTGATACATTAAAAAAGCCTTGGAAATTATAATACAGAAAAAGAGTTGAGCTTAATTTCTTCAATTGCTAAAATGCTAATGCCCAGTTTATTGAATACTTACCATTATTTTAAAAATAGCTGCTTAAAGGTTTATAGATATTAGATACTTTAGTTTGTTGTTGAAACTCTGATACATCATCAGCTTTGTACTAACATTTTAGATAATATTTCATGATAAATCATCAGTGCTGTTCAAGAGTACTTCTGTGAAGGTAGAATTATTCTTTATTTTCAAAGTCCAAACCACTCGACACTTGTAGCTACTGAGTACTTGAAATGTAGCTAGTGTGACTGAAAAGCTGAATTTTAAAATTTGCTGTTGTTAGTGTTCAGTCACTCAGTTGTGTCCAACTCTTTTGTGACCCCGTGGACTATAGTCCACCATGCTTCTCTGCCCATAGGACTTTCCAGACAAGAACAATGGAGTGGGTTGCCATTTTTCCTCTCTAAGGGATCTTCCAGACCCAGAGATTGAACCCACATCTCCTGCATTAGCAGGTGGGTTCTTTACCACTGAACCACCAAGGAAGCCCTTAAAATTTATTTAATTTTAATTTAAACAGTCAGTTAAGGCTAGCAGCTATTACATTAACAAGCACAGATCTAGATCTAAATCTAGATAATTCAAAATTACATTTAATTGTTTTGGGAGTTCCCTAGTGGTCCCGAGGTTAGGACTCTGGGCTTTCACTGTTGAGGGCATGGATTCAAGCCCTGGTTGGGGGACTGAGACCATGCAAGCTGAATGAGTGGTCAAAGTGACACACTAGGCTTGAGAGAAGAGAGGAATAATCATTAATAAATATTTCACAGTGTTTCATTTGGTGAAATTAAAGAAACCATGATACAAACATTAACAACATAAAAAATATTCTGGAAACCTCTGAGTAAGAAACTCAATTTTTAGAGTTATATTAGAAACTATTTTTCTATGTATAACAGAAAGATTGCAATACCTCTCTCCTATATCTAACTAATCATTTTTAAGATCAGAATAAAACTTAGATTTTCTGATGTTGCATTCTATTTATTTCATATATTCAATTTCTGTAACTGTATTAGTAATGGCAAGATAAAGTGATAGTCAAAGACATAAAATGTGTTTTATTCTTTACACAGACTTAAAATCTAGTTTTCATAGGATTTGCACTTCCTGCAAATTTTCTTCAGGAGAAATGATAATAAAATCTGAAAAGAAAATATTTGGTAAATATACACTAAAATCATGAGTATTTGAGAAGAAATGTATTACTACTACTGTGAAAATAAGTGCAAGAAAGACTATCTTGGGGTCTGAAATTCAGCAAGTAAGTAAATTGTGGCAAGTCCTTTTGTACATCAAAAATATAAATAAATTTAAATTTTCAGTGTTAATGAGACACAATCAGTTCATAAGTAAAAACAAATGAACAGTTTCAAAGATAAACAGTTTCTAAGGTAACACTTTAATTTGCTATTGTTTTGCTATGTTCAGTCGCTCAGTTATGTCCAACTCCTTGTGACCCTATGGACAGTAGCCCTCCAGGCTTCTTTGTCCATGGGATTTTCCCACGCAAGGATACAGGAGTGGGTTTCCATTTCCTCCGTCAGGGGATCTTTTACTTTGTGTATAATGAATAAAGAACTTTTTTGTTTTTCTTCTTTCAGAAGATCTGTTTGTGAGTATCCTATCTCATGTAAAATGTTAATTTCATTCCTTTTGAAGCCACTTTCTTACTTCAATTAAATCACAAATGTGATTCAAATAGCTAACATGCCAGAAATGCAAACTTCAAAATTGACAAGTTTGGATCATTTTCCTTCGAAGGCCAAAAGATGGTGCTGCTGTGTAGCTGAGTTATTGTTCCTCAATAATCAATTGCCTTCCGCAGTTCAATTTAACTGCTAAAATGGCAGAAATAAATCTGTCATAAGAGCAAGTAAAACAGGTCTGAAAATGCAGTGAAACAAATCAGGTAACAAATTAACTTAGAGTGGGATCCAATGATAATTGGACGTAGTGAAAACTGACAGTTGCCTAGTGGCAAAGAGATTGGTAGCCACTTTTTGTGTAATACGTAGACATTTCTCAGAATTTAGGTTAAACACTTCTTATCAGGAAGTCATAGGTTAAGGGAGGAGAGGGAGAATGAGAGAGAATTGGGGGGCAGGGGGAAGAGAGAGACTACCTTTAGAGAAACTGGCCATTTTATGAGAACAACCTCATGAGACAAGTACTTTTATTTCCATCCTAATAACTTTAGTAACTTTATAATTTCAGAGTAAACCTCAAAATTAATTTTACTTCAAAACTATTAAATTTTGTTATCATTAACATTAAACATCATGCAGTTAATGGTGATCAGTATATTATTTAGAGTTAGACTTTACCCATTTTAATTTTATTCTTCACCACACCTATGTATGCACAAACTTATAAGTCAAATAGTTTTATGTGGTTTATAATAGGAAAAAAAAAAAAACCTTTAAATGTCCTTATACATGAGCAATATCCAATTGCTGCTCCTCAGAGCAGAACCTTTACACAAGTTTAATTCTTGTATTTTATTAATATCTTTTGCCCCTGTGGACCTGTAGCCCACTAGTCAGTCTCCTCTATCCATGGAATTTTCCAGGCAAGAATATGGGAGAGGGTTGCCATTTCCTCCTCTAGGTGTTCTTTCAGACTAAGGGATCAAATCAGGGTCTCCCGCATTGGCAGATGGATTCTTTATCACTGAGCCACCTGGGAAGCCCTCATACATGTGTACTTCTTTATATTTCCAATATAGTTGTAGCCATAGTTTTTTGCTACAAGGTCAAGCTCTGCATACCTGTGTTAGTGAACTCCACCTTTGAGTTAGAGTAATCAAACCAATCTGAGGGAAAACCACAAAAGGGAGCCAGCGGGTGTAAGGAAATAGGACAACCCAGCCAAGAACTGCATGGCATGGGTATTATATGCCCTGCCCATAGTGTTTTCAACAGCCTGGTATGACAAAGCCTCATGGCAGCTGACCAGGAACTACTGAGAAATGAACAAAATAGGGCCCCTCCCCTCATCTATACAGCTGAGCCCAACATTGCCACCAACTTAGATACCTTGTCCAAGTTTCTAGGAGGATGCTGTGTTGCACTGAACTTAACAAATGTTTTATTTTTCAGTAGAACCCTGGTCACTGAGTCATCGGGCTGATTTGCCTTCATGTGGAAGAGAACAAGTGACATTTCAAGTGCTTCGCCAAGGTTACATGCACAACCTCACAAAATATCATGAGAAGGTAGTCAAAGACTGATGCCTGTCCCTTCAGCAAAATGGTCTTGTTGATACAATGTTAAGATGTGAAGACTTGTCTCTGCTGTAGACCCTATGCAGACTTTGCTGGAAGGAAAGAACCGGCAGTGAATCCACAGAAAATTCAAGGTGGAGGCATTGCCCTAATGTTTTGGGGAGTCCTTTGATTGAGTAAGATGTGTGTTGTACCAGAGTTGTGATTGCTAACATGCAAGCCTGTCCCGTGTGAAAGAAGAACAAGCTTTATAAGAATCTGGGATTTTAGGAACTTTTACTCCTTACTTAAAGCACTGCCTCCATTGCTTATGAAATGAAAATGAAAGGTACAAGTGTTAGTCACTCAATTATGTCCCACTCTTTGTGACCCCATGGTCTGTGGCCCACCAGGCTATTCTGTCCATGGAATTCACGCAAGAATACTGGAGTGGGTTGCCATGCCCTTCTCTAGGGGATCTTCTTGAACCAGGGATCGAGCCTGGGTCCCCTGCATTGCAGGCAGATTCTTTATCATCTGAGCCATCAAAGAATACCACCTGGTAAAGAGAGGGCAAGTGTGGGACTGGGGATCAGAGCAGCTGGTCACCTCTGAGAAGATGAAAATATTAGTGAAGCAGATTAAATCTCTAGGCATCTCCTGAGCAGGGCTACCATCTGAGTTAGCCATGTATGTGACTCTGAAAGGTATGACTTGGGCACTGTGGCTGAGACAAAAAAAGAAGAGTCCCTCTAGGACTTGAGTCTCAGCTCCAGGAGGAAACAGAAACATGTTACACCCCAGAAAGCAACAGCGTCCAGTGTACACAGCATATCTGTACCTGGAGCAGCAGCAGTGGAAGGATAAGAACTTCCCTTCCTACTGAGGAGTGAGACGAGGACATGTTCCATCTACCCACCTCTGTGTGCCTGATCAGTTGTGCCTGACTCTTTGCAACCCCATGGAATGTAGCCCGCCAGGCTCCTCTGTCCATGGCGATTCTCCAGGCAAGAATACTGGAGTGGGGGTTGCCATTTCCTTCTCCAGGGCATCTTCCCAACCCAGGGATCCAACCTGAGTCAACAAGTGTCTCCTGACTTGGCAGGCAGGTTCTTTATTACTGTGCCACCTGAGAAGCCCTCACCCAGCTCTTCTGGGCTTTAAACTCCCTCTTTTCCTAAGTGGCATGCCTATTTGCAGCGTAGGAGTGCCCTGTCTGCCAGTCTTAAAAATTCAGGTTTTGCTAGGTCCTGTGAGTGTGTATATCCTTCAACGTGGCCCCCCAACACCCTGCATCCCATTGCAGCTCCTGGGTGTTGTAGGGAAGGAGTGAGGGAAATTCCACTTATATCTGTGTGTTAATCACTAAGTCGTGGCTGACTCTTTTTGACCCCATGGCCTGGGGCATGATACTTCATGCCCAGGTGAATGGCGAACTGCCAAGGATGCCCAAGTGCCCTTGAAATACAGTGACTTGGTTAATGCAGTGATGTGTCCTCTGTGTTCTAAACAATGCCCAAGGCAAGGGCCAAAGGAGTCTGGGGCCACGCGCTGGTGTTCCCAACTAGTGAAAGAAGTGAATATAATCGATTTGTTAATTTTCTTCTTCTAATGTGTTATTGCTATAAATTTCCTCTCTACTGCTGTAGCTTGATACTAGAAATTTTCTTATGCTGTGTTTTCATTTTTTTTTTTTTTCAGTTAAAAAGTTTTGTTTGCTGCCTTAATTATTTAATTGATCTGTGGGGTATTTTGAAATGTGTTATTTAAATGGTAATCATTTAAGGGTGTTTCCAAATATCTTTCAGATATTGCCTTCTAATTTAATTCCATGATGTGTAGAGATATGATATGTTTATATTCACATACTGCCTTGTAAGAAGACACTTTTATCCCCTGCTCCTGCTCCTGCTAAGTTGCTTCAGTCGTGTCCGACTCTGTGAGACCCCACAGACGGCAGCCCACCAGGCTCCTCCGTCCCTGGGATTCTCCAGGCAAGAACACTGGAGTGGGTTGTCATTGCCTTCTCCAATGCATGAAAGTGAAAAGTGAAAGTGAAGCCGCTCAGTCGTGTCCGACTCTTCGCGACCCCATGGACTGCAGCCTACCAGGCTCCTCCGCCCATGGGATTTTCCAGACAAGAGTACTGGAGTGGGGGTGCCATTGCCTTCTCCCACTATATATTGCTTAAACATAATGTTTACATGTCCTCCTATTTTTAAACTCTCACTGTATTTCTATTACAGCCCCTCTACAAAGTCAACTGTTTTTTAGACCAAGAACCAAATTTCATTATGAAATCTTTAGTGTTTACCTTACATTTTCTTTTCTTTCACAGACACTCATCTTTCCCTCAATCTTGTTTACTTCCCAAGCATGCATTCCCAGTGAATGTGGCTCTTTTTTCATATATTTCTATTAGTGGTAGTGATAAAGTCAGTTTTGTGTCTTTTCTACTGAGGTCCATATCACTTGATTATACCAGCCTTTGCCAATACCCAATATTGTTGCTCATCAACATCTAGATTCCTCCCATATTGGCTCACAGTTTTCCTCTTCATTCTTTCATCATTGGTAGTGGGACAGACTGCACATTGGTGTTAGGGTGAAATCCATTAGGACTGATGTCTTTCAATCCCGTCTTTCTAGCTCTGATATTTACCTAATAGATATTATGATAGTTTATTTGCATTGGTAATTCCAATTAATAGCTTTTATTAAAATGCTCTTTGCAATATGACTTTCCAGCTTCTTCCATCAAGGATGAAGTCACTTTTCCACTTCCATATTTTCAGGGGATTTGTGAGTTGTTTTGGAAAAATAAGATGCTGGGGGATATGAAAGTTGACCAATTTCTAAACTAGATTTAAGAGACTTCTTTCTCAGAACTCTAATTCTGCTATGATAGCAAACTCAATAAAGGAGATAAATCACAAGGACCAGAGATGAATCATCTTGACTGTGATTATCTTTGACCATCTGGTTCCTAGTCTACTAGTCAGCTAACCACAAATACAAATATAAGCCCAGCTAAAATCGACCAAACTTGAATCAGATCAGAAGGATTTCCTCCAACAACTAGAGTATTATTGTTCATTGATTATGGGGCAATCATTTCTATTCATACTGCTCTTAAAATATCATATATGCTACCCAAAATGCATCCTATAATTGTTGGCTCATAGTATGAAATTAGTAAAGGTACTGTCTGGGCTTCCCTGACGGCTCGGTGGTAAAGAGTTCACCTGCCATTGCAGGAGACATGGGTTCAATCCCTGAGTTGGAAAGATACCCTAGGAAGGAAAAGGCTACCCACTCCAGTATTCTTGTCTGGAAAATTCAATGGATGGAGGAGCCTAGCAGACTACAGTCCACGTGGTTTCAAAGAGTCAGGCACTACCTAGCAACTAAACAACAACAAACATACTATTCTAAATATTATGACTCACAAAAACTCCAGTACCAAGTTGATACTTCTTTCAACAATTTGGTCTAATTGTTTGTGTCTTCAACACTTCTTAACTATGATAGCTTCAGCATTCATTCTGTTTCAACCACTTACCTAAACAATTCTGTACCACATTATATCACTTCTTGAAATATGAGACTCAAGATAAAAAATTAAGCTTCTGATTACATATTCTTTAATTACTTTATAAAATGCTATGAAGTCAATAGCCATGATAGACTTTGATAATTTTAATTTTAATATTGAGTTGAATTCAATGAATTGTCATCTCTTTTGGGTTTGCTTTGAATGACCCAAAAAAATTTCATCAGAACTGATTTTAATGAATATTTCTCCAAAGAGATTCCTGTATGAATTATAATTAGATAAGCTTAAAACAGCAAAACCCTAAGTAGTTATATTAACAACAAAACCAAATAGATACAGACCAGATACTGAAAAATTGTGAAAAAAAATTGTGGTGCACTAAAATGACCCTTGAACATAGGTGGATTTAGGAAATACTTGTGAGTTTTGTACAAAAAAAAAAAAAAGAAAGTCCCTGGAGAACTCTTCAAATCAACTCCACATCTCTGTAAATTTAGTAGCCTTGGATCTTTTCTGAGTCTACAAATCAACTTCAGTTCAATAAAAATTACATCTGAAGAAGGCTGTGTATCAATTCCTAACTGAGCCTCAAGAAATCTTCTATGAGGTCTTTCTCTCACAATTGTTAGTTTCAGTGTGCTTTTAATGAATAGAATGTTGACATGAATATTGCTAATTTGCCCTGTATCCTTTGTGATATCTAATAGTATAAACTATATCATTTGTTTTATTTCATATTACCTTTCCATCTCTAATATTCACAATGCATATTTCCTTCATTCTAATTACAATTTGCAGATGTTCAACAATTCCCATTTGATCAATCATCAACTTTTTTTTTTGGAGTCATTTGTTATGCCAGGTAGATATTTGATATCATTTGATTTCCTACTTCCTACTACTTTTGGTTAGTTACTTCAAATCCCCCAAATTATTGTCTTCCTGTCATCTTACATTTTCTTTCATTCCTGTAAACACACTTCTGCCTCTGATAATATCTGAATTTATTATCACCTCACTTTCTGGTATTTACCCACAAAAATTAATACAAAAGTTTTTATTCCCTCATTCCATTTTATGAAGTTCAGGTTATTTTGTGCTTGATTGCAATCTACCTCTATCCCATTACTGAAATAGTGATGGTCTCTGTCTCTCCTTTGTCTATGCACTTATTCTGTTTAACTTTCTGTAACTGATACATCTGGAGAAGGCAATGGCACCCCACTCCAGTACTCCTGCCTGGAAAAAAATCATTGTTTTGTTCTCCCTTTGACTTTTTTCCATGTGCCATTTTTTTCTTAAAATGTAATTATTCCTTGGATTACTTAGGGGATCAAACTTTTAGTTTACTTCTTAATGACATAAGGACTTCTTGAGATTCTGACAATCTTCATTCAGTAACCATTCATTCATTTAACAGGATCTTTTGAATACTTGTTATATGTCACAAACTATCCAGAAATATATATCTTAGAAATATATAACTGAAAAAAGAAGAGAAAAAGTTCCAGATTTCTTTCATTACATCTTTTTTCTTTTTAAATTTTTTTAATTGAAATATATTTGCTTTACAGAATTTTGTTATTTTCTGTCAAACCTCAACATGAATCAGCCATAGGTATACATATACGCCCACCCTTTTGAAACTCCCTCGCATTTCCCTCCCCATCTCACCCCTCTAGGTTGATACAGAGCCCCTGTTTGAGTTTCCTAAGCCATACAACAAATATCTGTTGGCTATCTATTTTACGTATGGTAATGTAAATTTCCATGTTACCCTTTCCATACATCTCACCCTTTCCATACATCTCACCCTTTCCTCCCCTCTCCCCATGTCCATAAGTCTATCCTCTATGTCTGTTTCTTCATTGCTGCCTTGTAAATAAATTCTTCAGTGACATTTTTCTAGATTCCGTATATATGTGTTAGAATATGATATTTATCTTTCTCTTTCTGACACACTTCACTCTGTATAATAGGTTCTAAGTTCATCTACCTAACCAGAACAGACTCAAATGCGTTCCTTTTTATGGCTGAGTAATATTCCGTTGTGTATATGTACTACAACTTCTTTATCCATTCATCTGTTGATGGACATCTAGGTTGCTTCCATGTTCTAGCTATTGTAAATAGTGCTGCAATTACACCTTTTATAAAACACAAGGAAGACAAACAATGACAAAGCCATGTGCTAAAGGTTACAATTGGGATTTTACAGTACCAGCCACAGAAGTATATGGAGCAAATACATAACTTATGGGCTTCCCAGGTGGCTCAATGAGTAAAGAATCTACCTGCAATGAAGGAGACACAGACACACATGGGTCTGATACCCTTGTCAGGAAAAACCCCTGGAGGAGGGCATAGCAATTCACTCCAGTATTCTTCTCTGGAAAGCACTACACACATAACTTCTGGAGGGATGAAAACAATCAGAGGAAAGTGTGTTGTGTCATTTAGGGCACTGGCATAACATAAAACCCAGTCAGATGGCTAAAATTAAAGAGAATTACTGAGGTGATTGTATATGAAGAGGAAGAAAGATTTTAGACGAATTCAGGTAACAACAGAAAGTGTCGTTACACCCATTGGGTTGAAGAAGAAAAGAGGAAAATAGTGTTACTGAAATCCAGTGGGAGCTAGAACCTGAAGAAGGGCCAGTTCTTTGGGGAGTTACAGTCGTGAGGGTTACAGTTGAAGTGCAGAGGAAGAAAATATCTTGAGCTCTCTATTTCTCTTTCGTTAAATCTCTCACTGGTGCATGTCACTTGCCAAACTCAACTAAAAGCAAAATGATGCCCATGGTATCAACCACCTGGAGCTCTGAACAGGAAAGGGAATGTGTGGGTTAGAGCTGGGGAAGATGGTATAAACTAAACATAAGTGACTTCTTTTGTTATCCACTCAAATGAAGAATTTCTTATTTATGGTGCAGACGAAACATAAACTACAATCAGACCCAATATCATGGGATGATGTCAGATCACTTTATTCTTATCTAGGACCTAAATGATACTAATACATATAATTATTGTTTTTCACACTATTGGCTTAGAAAAGGAGGACAGGAAATAAAGATGAGTAAAATTTCTACAGTACCTGACTCTTTCTGGTCATGAGGTCCATATTAAAAATCATAACTTTCTTCACTATTATCTATTTTATGTTCTCTGTGTCCTCTACCAGCTGCTGGGATTGCTCTATCTGTTGGGTTATCTAATTGACTATTCCAATGGAATCTAGGTTTTAAGTCAATTCTGCCTTTATTGGTTGTCCTGCTTTCCCATTCATTATTATTCATGAGCTTGAGATCTCTAAGAGTCATCTTATTGAATCTCCTGGGTTCCAATATAAGGTTCTTGCTTCCAACTGTGAAAGCAGAACCCCATTTTCCCCTGGTAATAAGGAAATGTTTTACCCTGTAATAAGGAAATGTTACTCTAACCAGAATAATAATCTTCTCAATGTCTGTTGATTTCAGGACATGTAAAACCTAAAATGTCCATGATCAGTCTCAGTTTCCATGAATGAGATCCCTGGTAAAAGCATTTCTCACTTCTAACCAAGATCTCAAAAGCTGTCATATTATCCTGCTGTTGCTCTGATAACCATGCATAACAGAGAATCTTAAAATCTCTTTAGATTGAGACAAACAGATTTTTTTTTTCTCACTGATGATTCTTCATCCTACATATTATATTCAGGTCTGCTTTATATCTCTCCTGTAAACAGCAACTAGCCACAGCATGTGCTTCTCATAGTGGTTGACATAAGACCCATAACTGCATGAGCCACATTTTGCACTGGGTCCAGTTAAAGTTAACAGACTTATTGATTACTAAATAAGTGAATCAGAACAGCAGACATCAAACCTAAATAGGCTCACCATCTGTTGTGCCTCCTTCTTCATGGTGAGTGGTGCAAAATGCTGCAAATTGTCACTCATTTTAGAGAAACATCTTGGCATTCCAAGACCACTGGACCCCTAAAGCTTCTCTAATGTGGCAGACCTCACATTTGTGTGTTTAGCACTTTTTTTTTTCTCAGCTTATGACAAAGATGTTAGTTTCTATGGCATCTACCATCTATGGTACTTACTACTTCAGTCTTGTAGAATGATGTTAACAATGTAACGTTCAAGAATTATGCTTTATAGTTCCTAACACAATAGAATGCAGTAGATTTGACCTAACTTGAATTTAAGACAGTAAAGGTGCACATGGGTTCTTGCTAGATAAAGACAAACTATAAATGATTGTTGCAAATACTTGGAATTAAAAAACAAACAGCCTGCTAAGGAATTACATGTATATTGAATATCAGGAGCTATGTCAATTTGATGTGTTTAGATTATTATTGCAGTTGTAGAAGGGAGTCAACTTTCAGGGCATTTTTTCTTCATTTGTCTTGGATCTTTTTACAAATATAAGTCATGGAACAAATGAAAGGATTCTGTTAGTTGCCAGATATTTCTACTGTAGCTATAGATTTAGATGCTAGTATTAGTTACTCAGTTGTGTCTGACTCTTTGTGACCCCATGGACTGTAGCCCATCAGGCTTCTCTGTCTGTGGAATTCTCCAGGCATGAATACTGGAGTGGGTTTCCATTCCCTTCTCTAGGGGATCTTCCTGACTCAGGGATCGAACCCAGATCTCCTGCATTGCAAGCAGATTCTTTACCATCTGAGACACCAGTTGGGAAAATCATACTTTTTAATACTAAAGAAATAGCTATTGAGGCCACTGTGAACTGGACTTGGGATATGATTTCATCTGTCACTTAACTTCTGTAAGCAAATCACACTACTGGTGATTGAATCATGGTAATGTTTTGGTTCCACAGGAATTAATGCTACTTCCGAGTAAGTGTTTAATAATCTCTGGTATTTCCATTTTATCAGGTATAAACACCATCTAGGGCTCCCCTGGTGGCTCAGACAGTAAAGAATCCTCCTGCAATGCAGGAGACTTGCTTTTGATCCCTGGGTTGAGAAGATCTTCTGGAGAAGTGAATGGCTACCTACTCCAGTATTCCAGCTTGGAGAATCCCATGGACAGAGGAGCCTGGTGGGCTACTGTCCATGGAATCACAGAGTTGGACAAGACTGAGTGACTAATGTAGCCAAGTTTCTCTGGCAATGGTTTAAAGGAAGATTCAGAATACATGTTTGCATCTCCATTGCAAGTGGCCTATTTACAGTGAGCTAGACTTTCCCTCCTTCAGGGGATCTTCCCAACCCAGAGATCAAATTCAGGTCTCATGCATTGCATGGCAATCCATTATAGCATTCTTGCCTGGAAATCCCCATGGACAGAGGAGCCTGGTGGGCTTCAGTCTTTTTGGTCACAAAGAGTCAAACACGACATAGCAGCTAAGCACAGCACACAGATTTTCCCTACAAATAAAGTCTCCAGTTGTACAAACCAGCTTAGATCTGGAACTCATTGAGACTACAATCTCTAGACACAGAATTTTTTTTTCTGAATATAAAGATCAATCAATATCAAAATGACCACCAACTCCTTTCATGTATAGCAATTGCATAATCAGTTAAACTTTGCTGCAAATCTTGTAGATAAAATTATTTGAATGTCCCTTTGTCCCTTCAGTCTATTGGGGTAAGTGGCTCTCTTTTCTCTAATCCTGAGTATCACCAGCACCCAGCCTCTACAACTTTGGGTCCTGTTATTAACACTGAAACTGGGGAGCCCAATTAAATGGCACAATCTAAAAGGGTCATCTTCAACTTACAGTGGGAAGCCATCAAAGAGTGTTATAAAAAATGTTGGTACTCCACCATAAATGTTTTTCCTTAATACTTTAGTAAAGGGGATATATTTTAAGAAATGGCAGAGAAAATTGCACACAATATATCCATTCTAATATTTGCATATCCCTCATAGCCTGAAAAGCAAGTTCCATGATCTTAACTGCATTGAGAGGAAGGCAGTATTGAATCTGCTGCTGCTGCTTTTTAGTCACTAAGACGAAGGAGCCTGGTAGCCCGGGGTCTCTAAGAGTTGGACACGACTGAGCGATTTCACTTTCACTTTTCACTTTCATGCATTAGGGAAGAAATTGCAACCCACTCCAGTGTTCTTGCCTGGAGAATCCCAGGGACGGGGGAGCCTGGTGGGCTGCTGTCTACGCGGTCGCACAGAGTTGGACATGACTGAAGCGACTTAGCAGCAGCAGCAGCATGTGCTGTGACTCCATGGACTGTAGCCCCTGAAGCTCCTCCATCTATGGGATTTTCCAGGCAAGAATACTGAAGTAGGATGCCATTTATGTCTCCAGAGGATCTTCCCAACCCAGGGATCAAACCTGTGTCTACTGCTTGGCATTCAGGTTCTTTACCATTGAGCCACCCTTAGAAATTCAATAATTTCTAAGCTCCAAGTAATCAACCAGGGAAACTCTTAGAGCATTCCAGTGCTTAAACTAAGAGGAGGTGGGGGAGAGAAAGAGAGAAAAAAGTAAAGGAAGATGTGTGTCTTCTAACTGTAGGCATTTTACAAAAACTCTATCTTTGGAACACTCTTTATACAGTATTTTTCTTGTCAAACCTATTTGTAAATACAGATGCCTCAGTTATGTCAGTGTAGCTGATTTCCAGCCTGTACTTCCATTTAAAGTCTTATAATATTGTTATTTTTAATCCAACTTCACATTAGTAGTTGCAGGATATTTCTACTGAGATATAACACCGATTTCTGAAGCTCAGTATATTTTAAGTGAACTCATTTGTCCTTCATTGTACTTCTACCCTTTTTGAAAAAAATTTTCTTGTACTATTTGAAAGTACTATCATTCTCTAAATTTCTCATCCTTAAAATCTTAGAATCATCTTTCATTTATTCCTCTTTATTGATTTACCATCACATGCCACCAGATGAATCTTATCAGATTTCATTTTTTGTAACTCTTATCCCTTCTTTTCTCTGCACATTTTATCTTTATGATTTAAGCCACCATTTTCTCAAATGAACAATTGAAATGATTTCATAACTGGTCTGATTAGATTTTTATTACAACAGTTTAGGTAAAATTAGTATTTCCAACATACAATATTGGCTATGCCATTACTCTGATGCAAAATTTTCAAAATCACCCTGCACAAACCAGTTTAAATTTGTATTTGCTATCTTTTTGTTACTATTTTTTTTTCCTTTTGACTCACATTGGTTAAAAATTCTTTAAAAATAATCAAATTTGCAGTATTGTGAAGCAATTATCCTCCAATAAAATTTTTTAAATCAAATTTATCCTTTAGCTGAAGTAAAAAAAAAATGCCATAATTAAGTTGCTAATCATATCAAGTCCTTTATGTTAAACCTATCTAATCAGCTATAAATATGAACATAATGATCTATAGTCAGAAATACAGATTTTCTAAATAATTCGCTTTGACATCAACGTATATATATGATATGAGCTACGGTTATGAAGCCATATGGACAATATCATTAGTTGAATTGGTAAAATTACTTGAAAAGATTGGTTCTGTGCTTCTTCCTCAGACAAAATTTTTCTCAGTTTTTCTCAACAGTAATAGCTTCTTTAAGATAGTATTATTACAAACATGAAGGAATTAATCATAATTGCTTAATGAGAAAACATTTGACTTTCTGGAAATGAGATTTTTATATCTGTAAATGGGATAATAGTATTCGCCCTACATGCTTGACAGAGTTGTTTTGAGGCCAAGAGAGATTTAAGAATGATTTTGAAATACAAATACATAGAGATCCTGTTATCTGTGATTTCAAAACCTGAAACACATAAAAGCTTAAGGAAATGGCTTGTTTTCATGGAAAGAAAGACTACTATTAAATACAAATATTTCCTGAAATTACAGGCTGGGATGCTAGACATATTTAAATAATACTTAAACTCATTGAGTCAGTTTTTATATTTGAAAAATTATATTGATATCTAATACTCAGCTGTGTTTGTTGAGTACGATTCTCATTGTTTTAGCTTATTCAAATCTCCTTGTAACAGACAAAATGGACTAAAACATGTGAAATAAATTCCATGTTGTAAAGCTGAATCAGTAAACTCATAGTTGATGTGTGAGTGCATGTTAAGCGCTTTGGTCGTGTCCGACTCTTGGTGGCCCCATGGACTGTAGCCCACCAGCCTCCTCTGTCCATGGAATTCTCCAGGCAAGAATACTGGAGTGGGTTGCCATTCTCTTCTCCAGGGAATCCCCCCAACCCAGGGATCGAACCCCATTCTCTTGTATCTCCTGCATTGGCAGGAGGATTCTTTACCACTAGCACCACCTGGCAAGCCCCTCATAGTTGATATCCATTCATTACATCTTTCTGTTACTCAAATCAATGAATCAATCAATCAAGTTTTCTAGTGTCAGTTTCTAACAAACTTTTTGCCATATTAGGTTAAAATACTAAATAAATAAAAGTCAGTTGCCTGGAACAGATACTATCTAAATCAGAAGAACATAAACCAATATCAAGTGGTAGAAACAATTTCAAATTTTGAGGAAGGGTATTAGCACTCTTCCAACTGAATTCTTCATACCTCGAGGGTCCTGTGGACATACCTAAAGGCCATGCAGGGGTAGAGGCAAGCCATACAACAGAACTCTTGAACCTCCGCTTGGCTTCTTCGTAGTTTGTTTTCATTTGTTTGATGTCTAGAGGCTTTTCTTCAACTCATCTTTGGAGAAAAGTTTTCTGTTGCCATGTTTTCTCCTTCCTGCCACTTGCCATGGAGACTTTTCTCAAAAAACAGTTTGAAAAACTCTATGGTATAAGAAGGCGTTTCTTTTCTGCAATGGATATGTTACTCTATTATAGCACATTGAAGTAGTTGATTCAAATTAATGGAGATATGTCATCAAAAAGATTAAATGATATTTATAAAATTATCTATCAGACAGCAACTGAGTATTAGTGATAGGCTGAATAATGGCCCTTCATGGTCCATGTTCTGGTCTTCAGAACTTATGAATGTTTGGTAGTTTGCTGTAGTGGCTTTGGGAAACTAATGCAGTATGTAAAATATCTGCATATCTGTGCTTGTGGTAGCAATATGTTTGTCATTATAGCTTCATTTGACAACATTCTCTATGCAAGTTTGTATGAAGTTTCTCTAAGTCGTTCACATATTTATTTGTTAACTAAATGCATATCATGTATTAGGAACTGTTTTAGATTTTCAGATAAATAAATAATTGCTCCATAGGTCCAGATTTTAAGAGTCTAGAAGTCTGGTTGAAGAGACAATCAGGAAGTAATTATTGTAATGTGTTGAATCTTTGTGATGTTGTGATGTATAATAAGAAAAATATATTTGGTCTTTGTTTCCAATCCCTGACACAGGGCTCTTAAACACTTGTAGATTCCTAAATGATGAGAGCATCTTTCGTTCTAATGAGGAGACACTCTGTGGACTTCTGAAGGGTTCCTGGATGAGGGTCAGTCACCAGGGTTTTGAATTTTCAGCTCCTTCCCTTTAAATTCTCTTAAGAAGAGAGGGGGATTAAATACAGACTTAATGATATAACATGCCTATATGATAAAGTCTCCATAAAAATTCCAATAGCATGGGTTTCTGAGAGTTTCCAGGTCAAGGAATCCATGACATCCTTGGTGGTGACATAGGCAGCTCCATGGGAACAGAAGCTCCTGCCCTTGAGACCCTCCTAGACCTTGGCCTCCATATCTCTTTATCTTGCTGTTCATCTGTATCCTTTATCATGAGGTGAAACTGAAAGTTGCTCAGTTGTGTCTGATTCTTTGAGTTCTCATAGACTGTAGCCCATTAGGCACCTCTGCCATGGAATTCTCCAGGCAAGAATACTGGCATGGGTAGCCATTCCCTTTTTCAGGGGATCATCTGGACCCAGGGATTGATCCAAAGTCTCTGCTTTGCAGGCAGATTTTTTACCATCTGAGCCACCAGGGAAGCCCCTCCTTTATTACATCCTTTAATAAATTGGTAAGCAGAAGTAAGTGTTTCTTTGAGTTTTGTGAGCTTCTCTGTGTATGTTCTCAGTTGTGTCCAACTCTTTGTGACCCCATGAACTATAACACCAGGCTCCGCTATCCATAGGATATTCCAGGCAAGAATACTGGAGTGGTTTGGTGTTTCATTCTCCATTGAGCTGCTCTAGAGAATTAATTGTATGGGAGGAGAGGGTCAAGACAACCTCAGATGTTTAGTAGATTGTTCAGAAACATACGTGAGGGATTTTCCTAATGCCACAGTGGTTAAGATTCTGCACTTCCAATGCAGGGGGCACAGGTTCGATAACTGGTTGGGTAACTAAGCAGAAACACGGATGACAACCTGGTTTTTTAAATGGCATCGGAGGTGGAATGAAAGCAGTCCCTTCACCTGTGGGATCTGATATTTTCTCTGGGTAGAGAGAGTCAGAATTAAGTTGTAGGACACTTAGCTGATGTTGCAGAGAATTGCTAGTGTAAGAAACCCCATCCTTCTATCCCATACATCTTGTGTCAGAAGTATTGTGAGTATGGTAATAACGTGAGAATAAGGAAGCCACACAGAGGAAAAGACTTGGGGTTTTCTAACCTAGTCCTATAAAAGAGGCATGCATAAAGGAAAATGTGACAACATTAATGCTGTCAAAACCTGAGGGAGAACTCGACCCTATCTGGGAAAGGCTAGAAAGACTTCATGGAAGAGATGATGCATACATTAAGCTACAGAGAATCAGAATAAACTTTCCAGGGACATGAGGTTTAAACAGGAAATTCTAGGCAGAAAAAGAGCAAGTACAAAATATGGCAATATTAAGAATTTTAGTTCCTTCAAGCAACTACAAAATATTGGAATTTGGGAATAGATCTCCAGAAGGATGGTTACATAGATTAATATTAGGCTGATGAAAGCATGCTATGGAATTCTCCCCACCTATTATGTTTCACAAATAATTTAAAGATAAGGAAATTATATATATTAAGTTATAAATGAAGATGGGTAGAATGGTGCATTTGTTGTAAAAAAGAATAAAATTAAGACTAAAAAAAATATGTATTGTGTTTTTAAGAGGAGCTGATGTCCCTTTCAGCTATTTGCTTCCACAATTCTGTAAAAATCTAAATGAAACTTTTTTTTCTAAGTTTCTAAACTGATAGAAAAAAGCTTCTCAACATATTGTAGAAAAAAATGCATGTTTGATAGAAAGGTTTTTTTTTTAATTTTTTAAAAACTTATTACTAGTGTTTTATTTATTAATTTTTTGCATGTCATGGGAACATAAATAATTTTTTCCAATATCTGTATGTTACCATGTCCACAAATGTCTGAGTGTTGAAAAGGATTATTTGTTGTTGTGTTTCATTTGTTTGTTTTGTCTTGCATTGCTTTTCATTAAGATGTTCCAGGATTATGCTGCTGTAGTCAAGGTCTTTATCTATTTTGTTCTATTCAAGATGGGCTCTTACTTTGGCAGTGGTAATTTCCCAGTCGTCACTCTTTCTCTACCGCTCTTTTAGTGAAGTGTGAATGTCTGCTGTTTACCACTGCTCTTACGCCTCTGATGTGAAGGCCACCTGTCATTGAAAAGAGTTACCATGTCCCAGTGAGGCAGATATGATGTTTTTAAATATATTCTAAGATTTATTTAATAGGCTTGACCTTTCCAGAAATTGTCCTTATCCATCATTATAGTACATGATCAATCATTTTATTCTTCATCATCTATAAAGCAAGCATTAACAATAGGGGAAAGAGTTTACATTCCATTTTTCTCTAGAGATTTATTTCAAAATAGTGTGGACAGCTCTAGTAATTAAGGATGGGAAACTAAAAGATGTGGACCTATATGACATCCCTTTAAGGGTCAGGGTCTTAATTGAACTTTCTCTGACTCTCTATATTCCTTTAGATTTGAGGGACATAAAAAGTGGGTCCAGTAATCTTTCTTTGGTTTATTTCTATGTGACTGGTCTATTTGAATAAATATGCCTTGAATTCTGATTTCTTCATTTATTTTTCTAGTATCTTGGTTATCCCAAAATTGGGGTAGTGTTTATTATTTTTTTTTAATTTAATTTTATTTTTAAACTTTACATAATTGTATTAGTTTTGCCAAATATCAAAATGAATCCGCCACAGGTATACATAATAATATTACTGGGCTGGTTAGTGAATTACCTTCATTCTCTGACCAGATACTGACAAAATTTAACTGTTTCAAGGTTGGCTTTATTCTTTTGACTATCACTACATTCTTACTCAAAACACTGGACAGACTTTGAAAGTTTACTTAGTGGTCTACATTTAAGATAAATATCTTGGAATATTTAACTTTCAATTTGGGTACTTTAGCCAGATAAACCTTTTACAAGTTAAATTTAATTTTCTTAAAAGAAAAAAGGATCACCACATCCTCAAAGCTGCAGGGGCACTTCTTGAGCAAGATCTGGTCTCACTTTTCCAATATAATTTATAACGATGTTGAGTGGAATAAAAATAATTTCTTTCTATCAGTCAGTGTACCAGGTCCCTAAACACTAGTTGGATTAATAATGTTAGAAGAAAGTTTAAGGTATCTTATTAGTTGCTTTTATTCTCTTTTTGAACTACTAAAAGAACGCTAAAGCAACAGTAGTGACAGATATGTTTTTAAAATAAAAAAGTACAATTAGCAAAAATCTAATCCATATCTTTATTATTCTCTAATCATAAAATCAAATTTAATCACAAAGAAATTCAGTAAAGGACAGTGGTACTGGTAGAGACAGCTTGTATCTACTCTATCTGGGCTACTATTGAAGCTGAAACATGCAAAGGTGTTATTTCTAATATTATTAAAATATGTATATTTAACAATGTAGGTCATTAAAATTCAAATTTAAAGATAGAAGCAATTTTCCATTTAATGATAGCTGTAACCTACATACGATCACAAGTGTATAGCTCAAAGAAGAGCAGACCCCATTCTTCTGAATCTTTGCTAATAAACTTTTTGAGATTTTAAAAAGCATATCATGTTTTATATAATGAAATTCCATAAGGTAATAATAATATTTATGTTTTTGTATTAATCTATCAAAACCCAATATTTATTATCTTCATTTGTATAAATCAATAGGCAAAATATTTTTAATATCTAGTAAAATAACAATTATCTTTCTGAACTGTGTCTATTTTGATTTATGTCTAGATTATCTCTATAGCAAGACTTCCTTGGTGATTCAGATGGTAAAAAAATCCACCTACAATGCAAGAGACCTGGGTTCAATCCCCTGGGGAAGGGAATGGCAACCCACTCCAGTATTCTTGCCTGAAAAATTCCAAGAACAGAGGAACCTGGTGGGCTACAGTCCATGTGATTATAAAAAATTGGACAAGACTAACACTTTTACTTTCTATCTCTGTAACATGCTGAAATATTTGGAGGAAAAGTAATAAGATCAACAGCAACACCCAGATCAGAACCTTACTTGTCTACATGTTTTCCTGACGTGATAATAAATATTTGAAAACATTTATTGTTTTCAAATTTATCTGGTTGACATTATTTATCTGGTTGACAATATTTCACTTTTCATATACATATGAAATCATATACATTTATCTGGTTGACAATATTTCACTTTTCATATACATATGAAATCAAATCTATAATTAGATGCATTAATTGGTCTATAATTGAGAAAGCTCTGGATTTATTTTTAGAGGAACATCTTGTGATATTGAAAGTCATTACTTTTACAGAAATTCATTGTCTTTGGTCCAAAATGATTTGTCTGGTGAACTTTTGAAATAATGAGGAATACTCAGTTCTAAAATAACCAGTTGGAAAAGTATCTCCTAGATCTTCATTTTTATTTTCATGTAAAAAAGGTGAGAATTCAGCTTTACTCAATATACTTGTACCCAACTCAGGGTTGGGCATAAACAAAGAACAAAGACAAAGAATGTGATTGATGCTAACCTGATGAAACAGCTGTGAAATGCAAGCTATCCCAGGGAGATATACCTGAATTCATATTAATCATAAGCTTTCCTTCTATGTTTTGGTTATTTGAAAACAAAATTCCTCACTTCAGTAGTTTTTCCATTAGCATCCCATTAAACCATACGCTGTTAATTAGGAAGGTTAGGTCTTGATATGCTGAATGTTATAATTTGTGAAGATTTTGTATATTTAAAATTTAAGCAAGGAATACCATTCTATTTTTAGACAAGTAAAGTAGAGCACAAAGAAGGTCAAATAACTAGCTTGATATCTAGTACCTAGTAGATCACTTTCCTAAATTTGAACCCAGGTTTTGTTTTGTTTTGCATAGGGCTTTGCTCTTTGCACTGTGTTAAACAGTCATAAAAAGTAGCTGAATATTTGACCATTTAAAAGAGAATGTTAATATTGTAAAAATTTAGACTTTAATTAAAATGACAATACAATTTAGAATTGGAATCATGTATCCAAGGAATATGGTCTTCCCTGGTGGCTCAGTCAGTAAAGTGTCTGCCTGCAATGTGGGAGACCTGGATTCAGTCCCTGGTCAGGAAGATCCCCTGGAGAAGGAAATGGTAACCCACTCTGGTATTCTTGCTGGAGAATTCCATGGAGAGAGTTGCCTGGTTGACTATAGTCCATGGGGTCACAAAGAGTTGAACACAACTGAGTGACTAACACTTTCACTTTCTTTCATCCAATGAACAAACATAATATTTTTATTACTGTTGGATGTGAATAAAAAGACCAATAGAAGATAACAGGTGCTATCTCTCTATACGGTACTGAGTGTAGAGAGTTGCCCTCTCATAAAACCAGTTACTAAGGTAGAAACACTGAGTGGATATGCTGAAAACTCTACCTTAATGATTTTTAGGCAAGTTTTATAACATGAAAAAAAAGTAGAAATTATGTGTTTCTTTTTTTTTTTTTTTATTTAAAACCTTTTTAAATGTTATTTTTGTGTGCATGCTCAGTGGCTAAGTCATGTCTGACTCTTTTGGGATATCATGGACTGTAGCCCGCTAGGCTCCTCTGTCCATAGAATTTCCCAGACCAAGAATACTGGAGTGAGATTCCATTTCCTACTCCAGAATGTTACTTTTAATGTTTTAAAAAGCCCCAGAGATTTCAAGGAAGAGCCAAACCTACATATCTTTGAAACTGTTAATCCTGATCTTAAATAAATACATAATTTTTGCTTATTTTATGGATTCCGATTAGTGATCTCTAGTCCCAACAATACTGTTTCAGATATGAGTGCTGTTCTATATGCCTGACAACCAGAAAGATGTTTCAGCTTCAAACAACCAGTTGGTAAAAGACTAAAACCTAGAGAAGTCTGCAGAAGGTAAGCATGCTGAGGAACAATTGAGAAGTCTCATGGCTCCCCCAAAACTAGGGCAAACTGGAAGTCCCAGATGGTCAACAGTCTGGAAAATAAGAATTTAAGTGGCTAGCAAAGAGTAAACAAATTTTAGATTGAATTAGGGGTCAGATAATCAGGTAGGAAAAGATAAGGCATCAACAATACAAGAGTAAAATCTACTGAAGATCAAGTTTAATAAATATGAAATTGTAATTGCCCCATAATAGGTGATAGAATAATAAAAAGTATTGGGTTACGATTTAGGGTTTATATGATTAGGGTTTAGGATTAGAGTTACGGTTAGGATTAAAGTTAGGAGTTACCTCCTTTACGTCTACTTTAGAAATTAGATTTCCCTTTATAACTTTAATATGGATTTATATTGGTTTGTAGATGGATTTAAAGGTCGAAGAGTCATATGCATTGGTGACACCAGTAGGTCATGTTGATGACTGGTTATTTCTAACTGAGGCTAAGGCAAGGACCATTTTGAACCCTGATCACAGAGGTTGATGATACTCTGAGTGGTTGAATCTTACTCTTCTGTGGCTCAGTGAGAAAAATCTTTGTCAACGAAAGTCCTCATCTCTCCATATAACTAACAGAACTCCTGTAATTTAAACTCCCTTTTAATTTTTTAATGACTAGTTTGATTTCTGTCATCAATATTTCTAATTCATTTTAATCTTTTAAATGAATAACCTCAGATATGCAGATGACACCACCCTTATGGAAGAAAGTGAAGAAGAACTGAAGAGCCTCTTGATGAATGTGAAAGAGGAAAGTGAAAAGTTGGCTTAAAGCTCAACATTCAGAAAACCCAGATCATGGCATCCAGTCCTATCACTTCATGGCAAATAGATGGAGAAACAGTAGAAACAGTGGCTGACTTTATATTTTTGGGCTCCAAAATCACTGCAGATGGTGACTGCAGCCATGAAATTAAAAGATGCTTACTCCTTGGAAGGAAAGCTATGAGCAACCTAGACAGCATATTAAAAAGCAGCGACATCACTTTGCCAACAAAGGTCCATCTAGTCAAGGTTATGGCTTTTCCAGTAGTCATGTATGGATGTGAGGTGAACTATAAGGAAAGATGAGTGCCAAAGAACTGATGCTTTTGAACTGTGAAGTTGGAGAAGACTTTTGGGAGTCCCTTGGACTGCAAGGAGATCAAACCTGTCTATCCTAAAGGACATCAGTCCTGAGTGTTCATTGGAAGGACTGATGTTGAAGCTGAAACTCCAATACTTTGGCCACCTCATGTGAGGAGCTGACTGATTTGAAAAGACCCCGATGCTGGGAAAGATTGACGGCGAGAGGAGAAGAGGACGACAGAGGATGAGATGGTTGGATGGCATCACTGACTCAATGGACATGAGTTTGGGTAAACTCCAGGGGTTGGTGCTGGACAGGGAGGCCCAGCGTGCTGCAGTCCATGGGGTCACAAAGCGTCGGACATGACTGTGCAACTGAACTGAATTGAACTGAATGTTCCAGATGAGATTGATTACTTGAGATTTATTGAACATATCTAACCCAGGTAGGCTGTTTCTAAGATGCCAAAACAGTAGCTTGGGGCTGTTCAAAACAGCAAATAGAAAGCAAACCGCAACTCTCAAAGAATCATTGACATATTCTGGAATAATCGGACTGTACTCTTAAATGTGAAATAGAAGGAAGCTGATCATTTTGAATGTATGATATTCAGATAAAACATTTGAGAGCTCTGGTGGAACAGTAGGAACAGTTGAAGCTTGAGTGTTAGGGAGTCCTTGGATAAAAATCTAAACCTATTAAATAGGAAGAGTTATATAATCTCTCTGATTCTCAGATACTTCATTTTGATCATTTCCTCTTTACAGGACTATTAGAAAGATCAAATTAGATCATTTGCTTAAAACTTTTAACAAGTTCTTAACATAAAACTTTTAGCATAAAGTAGCTAATTTGCCAAGTAATAGAAAGTATAAGTGTTTTTGTGGCTGAATTTAAAGAAATACTTTCCCTGGAATAGGATATAGACTCAAATCTCTGAAATATTCATTTTCATTTCAGATATCCATACCAACTCAATTTATAATAAAGGCATTCCTTAAGATAGAACGATTTTATTTTTGTATATGGCACAACATTTAAAATAAACAACTTAGAGAAGATGTTCCAGTGCCAAATATAGTAATTTCTTTATTGTTCCAAAAATTCAAATATTTCATTAAAATACATTTGAAAATGGCATATAAGCACTCATACTGTACTTAGTCTTTTTATATCTTAAATCAGAATTTTCAAAACTGTTTTTGCACAAATAGTTCAGTTACACCCACAAATCACTGAATCTATTTAGCATCTTTTGAAGAGGTGTAATTTTTTGAAAAATGTGACATTTGTTTTTGTGCCAGTGCATTTGTCAACATTAGTGTAATTAGCTCAAGTTTCATCAACTAGCTGGTGCAATCTGTTCAGAAAGCAACTTTGAATTTTGAATAGTCTTATATACTCCAGTTAGAGTTTAAGCCTATAGGATTTGAATTTAGCTTTTATACATGAAAAAAAAGAGAATACCTTTTAATAAACTCAGAAGGACTTTTAAAAATTTTGATTATACAATATAGAAGTGAGCATCAGGATTTTTAGAAGGCCAATAGAAATGTTAAGAAAACATTAAAAATATCATTTTCTAAAATTCTTACCCAGAAAAAGTAGTTATCTTGTTACATAGCAAATAGCCACATGATGTGATATCAATGCATTTATTTTAATTACAAAAGTAGTTCAACTTGGCTTAGCTCGGGAAAAGTAACAAAGATGCTAACAATTATATTGCTTATTGACAGGAATTTGTCTCCACCATGAGGCAGGAAAAGAAAACTTAGGAAAACTTTAAATATTAATTCATAAAATACACTTTTGGGGGAGGTAGATATGCTTTTACTTATTCACATTCTGACACAGATGGTCTTATATTAGTAAGTGGAATTTTAGAAAGGGTCAGAGAAAGCTTTATTTTTTTATGCTAGTAAAAATATACTCAGAGTAAAACCATATTGAGGAACAAACAATTAAAGGCAGCATCTCTGAAAATGAATAATTTATACTATGATCATATTCAGTCTAATAAATAGATGATCTCAGGTTCAATGGCTAAGTCTAAATAGAACAACAGGAAGTACAAGATTTAAAATATTCATTTTTATTCTGAATAATCCAGATTGAAGAATTAGAATTTTTAAAAAATCATACAAATACCCAACATATGTTTAATGTCAATTTCCCTGTAAAGACATACACACACACACACCATATACCATAGTCCTTGTTTTCAAGGAGCTTATACTCAAGTTGGGAAGAAAGATATATGGAGCAAAGAAAAACTTCTTTTATTGCCAAGTGATGTCTAAATAACATTATACAAAACGTAACATCATCATGAAAAAAATTCTTGAAGGATAAGCCAATTATTTTAATTGATTGAAATGCATCTTTGGATAAGTATTCCAGATGCAAGACATTAATAAAAAGTATAGAGGTGGGAAATAAAAGAGATCAAACTCTGTAAATTAAATGTACTTGTGGAAGGGAGTTAGAGAAAGATCTTAGTTGTAATCATTTATTGATCACTAAATAAATTGAAAGGCCTGCTAGTTTTAGTCCCTATGCTTGTTTTAGGTAGTAGAGATGATTGGTGGAGCCTTAGCCCTTGAAATACTAAAAAATTGATTTTAATATAGAAGAAAAAGATAAAAACAATAGTAGTATGGTTCTTAAGATGGTGAAACTGCTTCAACACAGGAGATCATGATGGTGGGGAATTGAGGCTGACGTAAAGATAGGTAGAATTTAGAGATAGGGAGATCAGGTAGTGACACAGTGCTAAATCCCTTCAGTCGTGTACAACTCTGTGCGACCCCGTAGACGGCAGCCCACCAGGCTCCCCCACCCCTGGGATTCTCCAGGCAAGAACACTGGAGTGGGTTGCCATTTCCTTCTCCAATGCAGGAAAGTGAAAAGTGAAAGTGAAGTCGCTCAGTCGTGTTCGACCCTTAGCAACCCCATGGACTGCAGCCCACCAGGCTCCTCCATCCATGGGATTCTCCAGGCAAGAGTACTGGAGTGGGGTGCCATTGCCTCCTCCAAGTGACACAGTAGTTCCCCAATCTATCATTGCTTTCCTGATGGGATTCCAGTCATCTTTGTTAATTATGTAGCACTCCATACAAGTATGAGGAAAGAGACATTAATATTGGGAATATAGAATTATAAAGAAATCATTGTACACTGTATATTAAGAGTGGCTAATACTGAATGTAGATTGCTAACAAAAGCAGTAAGAATTGATATCTTTGCCTTATACCATATTTTAGAGGGTAAGCATTTTCTCACTATTTAATACTCTAGTACTATAAGTTTGTATACATGCTTTTCATCAGGTTGAGAGAATGCCCTTCTATTCCTCATTTGCTGAGAATTTTTATCAATAACTGAAACTGTATATTGTTATATGCTTTTCTGCATTTCTTGAGATAACCATGGGTTTCTTTCTTCTAGACTGAATATAGTGCATAATATTAATTGATTTTTGAGTATTGAATCAGCCTTGCTTTCCTGAGATGAACTTTATTTTTTCATGCTATAATATTCTTTTTATATATTGCTGGCTTTAATTTGATAATATTCTGTTAAGAATTTTTGTTTCTATGCTTATGAGAGAAATTGACCTGTCGCATTTCTGTTCCTTTGAATTTTGTCTATGGGCTTCCCTGGTGGCTCAGCTGGTAAAGAATCCACCTGCAATGCAGGAGACCTGGGTTTGATTCCTGGGTTGGGAAGATCCCCTGGAGAAGGGAAAGGCTCCCCACTCCAGTATTCTTGTCTGGAGAATTCCATGGCCATGGGGTTGCAAAGAGTTGGATATGACTGACCAACTTTCACTTTCACTTGGTTTGTATGGTTTAGGGTGATCACAGCTTTGTTAAATGAGTTGTGAAGTATTTCTTTTCTTTATCTCTTTCTGGAAGTGATGCCAAAGCATTGAATCTATTTATTCTTTAAATATTTTGTAGAATTCATCAGTAAAAACCAGTGTACATGGAGATTTCTTTTGAGATTTCACCTACAAAATCAATTTCTTTAATAGTTATAATGCTATTCAGATAATCTGTTTTATCTTCAGTGAGCTTTAGTGGTGTGTGATTTTGAAGAAATTAGTCTATTTTGTCTAATTTTTCAAATTTATGGTCATAGAGTTGTTCGTAGTATTTTCATTAACTTTTCAATTAAATTCTGTGTGCTCTTTAATAATATTCTTATCCTTATAATAACATCATGTCAAGATCTATAATGATATTTTTTATTCTTGATATTTATAATTTATTACTTCTCTTTTTTGTTGTTAGTATTGTTAAAATTGCTTATCAGTTTCATTGCTCTTTTCAAAGAACCCTATTTTAATTTTATAATTTTCTTTCATTTTCTGTTTTTGATTTTATTAATGTCTGCCCTTATTATTTTCTTTCTTCTCGGTTAATTTTAAATTGTCTTTTGTTTTCTAGATTCTATAACTTTTCTCTAAGTTGTAATACACAGATTTTGATTTTGTCTTCTCTTCCATTTAGTTTAAAAGATTTCCTAACTTTCTTTGAAACCTCCTAAATTTTATCCATGGATTTTTTTTGTTTTTTTTTCGGATTGTGTTATTGAATTTCTACACATAGGTGATTTTTCTGTTATTTTCTCTTATTGATATTTAGTTTAATTCTGATATGCCTCAGGAACATATTTTGTATAATTTTAAATCTTTCACTTATGTTAAGGTTTGTTATACAGTCTGCTAGGTTGAATCTTCTATGTGCAGTTGAAACGAATGTGTAACCTGGTGTTGAATTTTCTATCAATGACAATCAGATCCAGTCAGTTCACAGTGTTGTTCAGCTTTTCTACAAACTTGATTTTTTTCCTATTATTATTGAGAATAGAGTTTTGAAAAATTCAAATATAATTGTAGACGTCTATTTTTTCTTTCAGTTTTGTCAGTTTTTGCTTCATGTATTTTGAAACTCTGTTAGTTCAACATCTATTTAGTAATGCTATACCTTTCTAATAAATTGACACTTTCTTCAATACACAATCTCCCTATTTCTGTCTGCATCTCTAGTAAATTTATTTGCTCTGAAGTTTACTTTTATAATGATATAGCGATTCCAGCTTTCCTTTGATTAGCGTTTGCATAGTGTATCTTTTACCATTATTTTACTTTTAATCTACTCATATCATTATATTTGAAGTAAGTTTCTTCTGAGTGGTATATACTTTGGTCATTTTATTTTTAATCCATTCTGACAATCTCCATCTTTTAATAAGTGTGTTTAAATCATGTATACTTATTAATGTTTGAAATTACGTCCGTCACTATTTGTTTTGTTTGTTTTCTCTGTTTTTATTTCTCACATTCCCCTTTCCTGCTTTCTGCTTCTTTTGAGTGATTTAAACATTCTAACATTATATTTTCAATTTATTACAGTGCTTTTAACAAAATCTCTTTTGATAATAGTTTTAAGGGTTGCATTTTGGATTACAAAACTACAAAATGTAGTTCCCTTTTGAAAGACTTTTCAGAAATAATACTTTACCACTTCAATTGAACATAGAAATCTTAGTACCATATAGGTTCTTTTTTTCTCCTATTAATGCTATACTTACCTTATATTACATCTGTTGATCAGTCTCTAAGTCCTGTCCAACTCTTTGCAACCCACGGACTGCAGTATACTAGGCTTTCCTGTCCTTCATTATCTCCCAGAGTTTGCCCAAGTTCATGTCCATTGAGTCTATGAAGCTTATCTAACCATCTCAGGGCTACCTAACTAATATATTACATCTACATATATTGAAAAACCAGTGTGATAATATAGCTTGTTTTTTCAATCATCACATAAAATTTGAAATTTGAACTTGAGAAGTCTTACTTACCCAGACATTTATAATTTCCATTGCCCCTTATTTCTGGTGTGTCATATTTCTCTAATATCATTTCCCTTCTTTCAGAAGTGCTTCATTTAACTTTTTTTCTTTTCAAGCAAGTCTGCAGACTATGAATTCTCTTAGTTTTCTTTCCTCAGAGAATGTCTTGATTTCACCTTCATTTCTGAAAGATGTGTTTACCACATACATACAGAATTCTGGATTTACAATTACTTTGTTTCAATACTTTAAATATGTTATGCTGGCTTTACTGGGTTTCAGTGTTCTGATAAATTTACAGTCATTCTAATTTTTGCTCTCCTGTAGGTGTTGTGTTATTTTTTTCTGATTGTTTTTAATGTTCATTTATTTTGATTTGTCTTTGTTTCTAACAGTTTGATTTCAAAGTATCTGAGCATGGGTTTCCTTAGGTTTATTCTATTTAGGATTTACTATCTTCTTGAATCTGTAGGTTTCTGTCTTTTGCCAAATCAGGCAAGTTTTATGTCATTATTTCTTCAAACATTTTTTTTCTGAGCTGTAATCTGTATCTTCCTTCCTTGGGACTGCAATAAAACCAATGTTAGATCTTCTGGTGTTGCTTTGAAGGTCTTTGACTCTCTGTTGATTCATTTTTTTCCAACTTTTTTCTGTTGTTCATGCTGGATAATTTCTATTGATTTATCTGTAATTTGCTAATTTTTCCCTCTCATTTCAATTTTACTATTGACTCCATTCAGTGATTATTTTCATTTCACTTATTGTATAATTCATATCTAAAATATCCATTTGGTTTTTCTTCATATCTCCATTTGCTGATACTTTCCATTTTAAATATTTCTTTCAATAAATGTTTGCAGCTCTTCTTTCAAGAAATTTTGTAGTAGCTGCTTTTATGTCTTTGCCAGATAATTCCAACACGTATGTCACTTTGTCATTGGCCTTCATTGATGGTTTTTTATCATGGGACTTGATAGTTTCATAGGTTTTGGTATACTCAATAACTTTGGATTGCATTGGACATTTTGAATATTGAATTATGAGAAGCTGGGCCTTCTTTAGATACTATGGTGTGTGTTGATATTTTTGTTCTAGTGGGCAGTTGACCTTGTTAGAGTAGGCTAAAACTCTCATCCTGTATTCTCCAAATCAATACTCTAAGGTCAGTTCAGGTTTCAAAGCTTTGTAGTGCTATTCAGATCTGCCTATTTGTGAGCCATTCAGTGGTCAGTTTGGGACCTGGGTGGAGACCTGGCATTAATTTATTTCTCAAAATCTTTGATAGGTGACTCTAGGTCAGATTCATAGGTACAGCCTGAAAGTAGGGAGTGTTTTACTTAGTGGGAAAATCTTAGGACTTCAAGCCCAGGAGACAGCATCTCAGGTAGCCCTGAGAGACTGCTCTAAGTAGGCGGGGAAACAGGGGAGAGGAGGTAAAGAGTTTATATAGACGTTTGTAACAAGGGGGGCAGGCAGTCTGAACATCAAAGATTATTGTAAGTAAAGAAAGCCAGATATCAAGTTAAGAAATTTAGGGTTCTTCTATGTATGAGAAGATGCAAGAGTCTGGAATTATAGAAGTTATTCCTTTCATATGCATCTCAGCAATTTAGGGCCAGCATCCTGCATTTTTTGCAGAGGTATTATTTTTCTTGAATTCCCTTAGGGCTTACCGGTTCACACCCAAAGACAGTTATTGCTGAAAACTGTGAGGGCCAGGCTGCGATGGCACAGGAGCGGCCTAGAGGAGCTACCCCACGCCCGAGGTCAGGGGCGGCAGCCGGGAGGGGTACCAGACACCTGAGGTCAGGGAGGCGGCCGAGAGGAGCAACCCCAAGTCCAAGGAGAGATGGCTGTGTCGGCGCCGGAGGGTGGAGAGGAGCTACTCCACGTTCAAGGTCAGGAGGGGTGGCTGTGAGGAGATACCCCTCGTCCAAGGTAAGGAGCAGCAGCTGGAGCTGGAGCAGCCATGAAGAGATACCCCATGTCCAAGGTAAGAGAAACCCAAGTAAGATAGTAGGTGTTGGGACAGGGCATCAGAGGGCAGACACACTGAAACCATAATCACAGAAAACTAGCCAATCTAATCACACAGACTACAGCCTTGTCTAACTCAATGAAACTAAGCCATGCCCTGTGGGGCCACTCAGTATGGGCAGGTCATGGTAGAGAGGTCTGATAGAATGTGGTCCACTGGAAAAGGGAATGGCAAACCACTTCAGTATTCTTGCCTTGAGAATCCCTTGAACAGAATGAAAAGGCAAAATTGATAGGATACTGAAAGAGGAACTCCCCGGGTCGGTAGGTGCCCAATATGTGACTGGACATCTGTGGAGAAATAACTCCAGAAAGAATGAAGGGATGGAGCCAAAGCAAAAAAATACCCAGTTGTGGATGTGACTGGTGATAGAAGCAAGGTCGGATGCTTTAAAGAGCAATATTGCATAGGAAGCTGAAATGTTAGGTCCATGAATCAAGGCAAATTGGAAGTGGTCAAACAGGAGATGGCAAGAGTGAACATCGACATTCTAGGGATCAGCGAACTAAGATGGACTCGAATGGGAGAATTTAACTCAGATGACCATTGTATCTACTACTGTGGGCAGGAATCCCTTAGAAGAAATGGGGTAGCCATCATGATCAACAAAAAAGTCCAAAATGCAGTACTTGGATGCAATATCAAAAACGACAGAATGATCTCTGTTCGTTTCCAAGGTAACACTCAATATCACAGTAATCCAAGTCTATGCCCCAACCAGCATGGTTATATGAAAACCTACAAGACCTTTTAGAACTAACATCCCAAAAAGATGTCCTTTTCATTATAGGGGACTGGAATGCAAAAGTAGGAAGTCAAGAAATACCTGGAGTAACAGGCAAATTTGGCCTTGGAGTACAGAATGAAGCAGGACAGAGTAATAAAGTTTTGCCAAGAGAATGCACTGGTCATAGCAAACACTAACAATACAAGAGAAGACTCTACACATGGACATCACCAGATGGAAATACCAAAATCAGATTGATTATATTCTTTGCAGCCAAAGATGGAGAAGCCCTATACAGTCAGCAAAAACAAGCTGAGCGGTCTGTGGCTTAGATCATGAACTCCTTATTGCCAAATTCAGACTTAAATTAGACAGTAGGGAAAACCACTAGACCATTCAGGTATGACCTAAATCAAATCCCTTATGATTATACAGTGGAAGTGAGAAATAGATTTGAGGGACTAGATCTGATAGAATGCCTGATGAACTATGCATGGAGGTTCATGACATTGTACAGGAGACAGGGATCAAGACCATCCCCCTGGAAAAGAAATGCAAAAAAGCAAAATGGCTGTCTGGGGAGGCCTTACAAATAGCTGTGAAAAGAAGAGAAGTGAAAAGCAAAGGAGAAAAGGAAAGATATAACCATATGAATGCAGAGTTCCAAAGAATAGCAAGGAGAGATAAGAAAGCCATCCTCAGTGATCAATGCAAAGAAGTAGAGGAACACAACAGAATGGGAAAGACTAGAGATCTCTTCAAGAAAATTAGAGATACCAGGGGAATATTTAATGCAAAGATGGGCTCGATAAAGGACAGAAATGCTATGGACCTAACAGAAGCAGAAGATATTAAGAAGAGGTGGAAAGAATACACAGAAGAACTATACAAAAAAAGATCTTTACGGCCCAGATATTCACAATGGTGTGATCACTGACCTAGAGCCAGACATCCTGGAATGTGAAGTCAAGTGGGCCTTAGAAAGCATCACTACGAACAAAGCTAGTGGAGGTGATGGAATTCCAGTTGAGCTATTCCAAATCCTGAAAGATGATGCTGTGAAAGTCCTGCACTCAATATGCCAGCAAATTTGGAAAACTCAGCAGTGGCCACAGGACTGGAAAAGATCAGTTTTCATTCCAATCCCAAAGAAAGACAATGCCAAAGAATGCTCAAACTACCACACAACTGCAGTCATCTCACACGCTAGTAAAGGAATGTTCAGAATTCTCCAAGCCACATCCTCTCCAGCATTTATTGCCTGTAGACTTTTGGACTGCAGCCATTCTGACTCGCATGAAATGGTATCATTATCATAAACAAAAAACTAAAAAAAAAACAACTAAAAAAAAAAAATTCTCCAAGCCAGGCTTCAGGAATACGTGAACTGTGGAATTCCAGATGTTCAAGCTGGTTTTAGAAAGGGCAGAGGAACCAGAGATCAAATTGCCAACATCTGCTGGATCATTGAAAAAGTAAGAGAGTTCCAGAATAGCATCTATTTCTGCATTATTGACTATGCCAAAACCTTTGACTGTGTGGATCACAATAAACTGTGGAAAATTCTGAAAGAGATGGGAATACCAGACCACCTGACCTGCCTCTTGAGAAACCTGTATGCAGGTCAGGAAGCAACAGTTAGGACTGGACATGGAACAACAGACTGGTTCCAAATAGGAAAAGGAGTACGTCAAGGCTGTATATTGTCACCCTGCTTATTTAACTTCTATGCAGAGTTCATCATGAGAAATGCTGGGCTGGAAGAAGCACAAGCTGGAATCAAGATTGCCGGGAGAAATATCAATAACCTCAGATATGCAGATGACACCACCCTTATGACAGAAAGCTAAGAGGAACTAAAAAGCCTCTTGATGAAAGTGAAAGTGGAGAGTGAAAAAGTTGGCTTAAAGCTCAACATTCAGAAAACGAAGATCATGGCATCTGATCCCACCACTTCATGGGAAATAGATGGGGAAACAGTGGAAACAGTGTCAGACTTTATTTTTCTGGGCTCCAAAATCACTACAGATTGTGACTGCAGCCATGAAATTAAAAGACGTTTACTCCTTGGAAGGAAAGTTATGAGCAACCTAGACAGCATATTAAAAAGCAGAGACATTACTTTGACAACAAAGGTCCATCTAGTCAAGGCTATGGTTTTTCCAGGGGTCATGGATGGATGTGCGAGTTGGACTATGAAGAAAGCTGAGTGCTGAAGAACTGAGCTTTTGAACTGTGGTGTTGGAGAAGACTCTTCAGAGTCCCTTGGGCTGTAAGGTGGTCCAACCAGTCCATCCTAAAGGAGATCAGTCCTGGGTGTTCTTTGGAAGGACTGATGCTAAAGCTGAAACTTCAATACTTTGGCCACCTCATGCGAAGAGTTGACTCATTGGAAAAGACTCTGATGCTGGGAGGGATTGGGGGCAGGAGGAGAAGGGGACAACAGAGGACGAGCTGGCTGGATGGCATCAGCGACTCAATGGACATGTGTTTGAGTCAATTCTGGGAGTTGGTGTTAGACAAGGAGGCCTGGCGTGCTTTGATTCATGGGGTCGCAAAGAGTCGGACACGACTGAGCGACTGAACTGAACTGTGATATCCTTAAGTTCCTTGTGTAGGGAGTGGCTTGCTTGTTAGCATGGCTCAGAATATCACACTTGGAGGTCTGGAATCATGGATACCTGATGTTTTTTACCCACTGATATAGCAGGAAATATTTCATTTCACGGTGGCAGGTTCAGGAGTTTGTATTTTCCTTCCTAGAGGAGCCTTCCCAGGCTTCTCTCTCCCAAGCTCTCTACCAAGTAATTTTTGTTTGCCCACATGTTGGTGTACTGGCAGACAGTGTTCACTTCTGTGATTGTGCTGTACCCACTGTCAAGTAGCAGAGAAAGAGAGCAAGAGTAAAGAGAGATAGTGATAGAGAAGGAAAGAGGGAGAATATTAGTTTTTCCTGTGCTCAAGGGACACCACTTGTACTGAATGGGGAGAAGAGTTTTTAACCCTTAGAGTTGTTTCCTAGGCTCCTGCTGCCAAAGTGCAATTCCTCGGGAGTCAAAGCCTTAAAGAAAGGAAAGAAAGGATTTAAAAAAAAAAAAAAGGTACTTTTTCCTCACTCTGAGCTGGAGGATAGTACACTCTTGTATCTCAAGAGTATACTCTTATATACTGTACAAGATAGTGCACTCTTGTATCTCTCTCTTTGTCCTGTGTTACTTTTGAGTTCTTAGCTGAGATGGCTTTAGGCTGGGAAATGCTGGAGGGAAAAAAAAAAAGGTAAACTCAACACAGATTTGGTAGCACATTGGATCCTTGGGTTCTGGTCTTCTTCCTCAAACTTTCTGTTGCTCTTTTGCTTTCACAGTCCTCAAATAGCTAGGCTCTGCATTCTGTACAGGTTTTATAATATTTTTCAGTGAAGAGAAAGGTAAACATATGTTTACTCCACCTTACCTGGAATTGGAACCACCCAATGGGAGTGTGAAAATTTTGGTATTAACAAAAAGCTCCAAGACTAATTTCATACTTAATACTTTATATAACTGATAAAGTCCTTTTCCATAGCATCTGAGGTTGATTCAGTTATTTATTCACTTTCTGTTATTCATATCCTGGCTGTGAGTAACTTTGTTTTGTTTTCACTAATTTGATAGTAACTTTCTTCATTACTATCTCATTATTTCACCCAAGATGAAATGTTTTCAAGCTGCCACTGGAACAGGGTTTTGGTGAAAACTTTGTAATCATAGGCTTTCACCCACTTCATGTGCTAGTTGGAGCCTTTTTAGCTAAGCCCATTTATAAACACCCAAAAGCCTGAAATAATAACCTACCTTTCATGTACGTATGGTGTATTAGCAATGAAATATTAGACATTATTGAGATCAGAACTTAATTACATATGAGGAGTTAACATTTACCTGAGAATTTCACGCCTAACAATTTGAGAGGAATGACTGTGTATCTGAGGGGCAGGAATCATACGTATTGATATGTGAATTGGAAGCAGCAAGAAATTTAGTTTGCCTTGTTAAGAAACTGAATGGAAAGATAAGGTGGAGTCAAAGTTATGTAATATCTTGAGTGTCAGTCTGGACTTTTTGAGAGACTAACTGTAGAAAGCCTTTGAAGTTGTCTTAAACAGTTCAATGTTTAAATATTACATCTAAGTAACAAAAACATGATTTGTTATACAAAGCAGGATGCAGTAGCAATTCTTATGGCTGAAGGATGTAATAAAACACTAAGCAACATTATGATATGTTGGTAGACTACCAAAGTATTGATCTAAACTTAATTGACACATTCAAATAAATAGAAAGACTTTGTAAGTATAACCAACTTTAGAAATCAATTAGTTTAAATGTTGTAGTTGGTAGTATTTTTTTCATGCGTTTCTGGTAAATAGCAAGACATTAGTCATCTGGGGAAAGCTATTAGCTAATATTTAGCTTGCTTATCTTCGATCAAGAACACTTGACATCTGTGAATCTACTGATTCTCACAACAAACTTAAAAGGTAGATACAATTACCCCACTGAAAACCGATGCACACGAATATGAAAAAGGTGCCTAGCAACTATACATTTCAAAAGGAACACATATCTTCTATATGTTTGGCCTAATATTTATTTACATACTTTGAAGCAAATGTGTAGTCTAAGAAATCCATGAGAAAGTGAAATATAAACAGTTTGCCAACCAATTGTACTAAACACTCAGAAGGTGATGCATTCATTTACATTCATGGGGAAAAATCCCTTAATGTTTGGGATAAACAAACACACAGAAACATGTATGTTAGTCTTTAAACAATAAAAAAAAAAAACCTCTTGATTGAAATGAGGAAATTGCCTGCAATTCCAAGAGAAAATGTATAATCATCTGAAAAGAATTTTAAAGACAAAAATTTAAGATATAGGACACTACGTATACCTAGTTAGATTCCCAGAGAAAATAGGAAACCTAGCTAGCTGTTGTGCAAGTAATCTGATTTGATATCCAGTGAGAAACTACTAAATGATATCTACAAACACTAGTCAAATTAACTTATTGATAAAAAAATTATTTTATTTGTTGCCAAATGTGCACCTGTGTGGCAATTATATCTGGAGATACACTTTTATAATTTTAGATGAATAAAATAATTTAGACTATGTAGGCATGAAGGCCATTGTAATCTTCAATTTGAAAAGAATATGAGTAAAAAGGCTTCTGATCAAATGTCAATATCCCATTCAAGTGTCCTTTGACATCTTTGATTTCCACATTTATAATAATGTTTTCTAACTTTTTCCTTCTGAATGTCATTTATGGCTATCTCTATTAAGCATATACATCCTTACATGAACAAAGAAACATTCAATTTCTGCATCAGTTTTTAGTGTATTCTGAGTGAATTTAATCATTTACCTTTTGCTTCTGACAACAACTACAATTGTTGCTTTTATTATTTTTCAAGTGGAAAATTACCTGGATTTTTTTTAATTAAAATATAGTTGATTTGGAATGTTGTATTAGTTTCGGGTGTTCAATAATTGTACAGCTATTGCTTTCTTCTGATCTTCAGTTAGATTCATCATCCATTGCACCACTGGCCTCCTTTGCAATTGCTTCTTAAATACCAGACATAAGCAAGTGAAATCTGAAATAAAAATATGCAGCACCATTCATACATGCACACAAAAATTGTATCAGAATGTGCACAAAAACTATATGAAGAGAACCACAATTCTGATTGCAAAAGATCAAAGAAAATATAAGTAAATGGAGAAATATTCCATGTCCATGGATAAGAAGACTCTATGTTGTTAAGATTTCAATTCTTCCCAATTTGATGTATAGATTCAAAACAATTCAAATTAAAATCTCAATAAATTATTTTTTAGAGATATGAAAAATCAAAAGACCTAGAATTAATGAGCACAATACTGAAGGGGGGAAACAAAAAACCCTTGGAGGATTGATGCTAATTGGAGAAGACCTTGATGCTGGGAAAGATTGAAGGCAGGAGGAGAAGGGGATGACAGAGGGTGAGATGGCTGAATGGCATCACCGACTCAATGGACATGAGTTTGCGCAAGCTCTGAGAGTTGATGATGGACAGGGAAGCCTGGCGTGCTGCCGTCCATGAGGTCAAAAAGAGTTGGACATGACTGAGAGACTGAACTGAATTTAACACTTATTATAAATCTACAGTAATCATAGGGTGGTATTGGAAAAAGAATAGACAGATTGCTCAGTGAAACAGAATAGAGAGCCCAGAAATAGACCCACACAAACATAATCAATTTATCTCTGACAAAGATACAAAGATAATTCCATGGAAAAATGGTTTTTTCAACAAGTGGTGTTGGCACAACTAGATGCCAATGTGCAAAGAAATGATGCTAGACACACACCTTACACATTTCACAAAAAATGACTCAAAATTGATCATGGATATAAATGTATAACATGAATTATAACATTTTTAGAAGATAATATATGTGATTTATCTGACCTTGGACTTAGTGATGAGTTTTTAGTATGCACATCAAATGGACAACACATGGAAAAAATGATAAGTTGGACTCATTAAAATTAAAAACTTGTACTCTGGAGAGTCACAGTTAAAAGACTGGAAAGACAAGCCATAAACTGGAAGACAACAAAAGCAAAATGTATATGTGATAATGGTTTTTATTCAAAATAAGTCCAAGAAAAAAACAAAAACCTCTTAAAACACAACAAGAGGAAAGCACACAATCCAAAAATATGAATAGGCATCAGCAAAGGAAATAAACAGATGGCCGAAAAGCATATGAAAAGGTGTGTAACAATTTCATTAGAGAATTGAAAATTAAAATCAAGAGAGATCTCTACACACGTATTAGAATCCCAAAAATACTGAGGTTGCCAGATACTGACAAAAATCTGGAGTAAGAACTATTGTTCCTTGCTGGTGGCAATGGAAAAACAGCACAACCTTTTTGAAAGAGAGTTTGACAACTGCTTACAAACAGTGCATTATCTTATGATGAGCAATCATGCTTTTTGCTATTTACCCAAATGATTGAAAATGTATGTTAATACAATAACTTGTACATGAATATATGTAACAACCTTATCCATAATTGCCCCAAACTAGATGCAATCCAGATGTCCTTCAATAGATTAATGAACATAAATTGTGGTATATCCATACAGTGGAATAGAATTCAAAAATAAAAAAGCAATGAACACAGGCCACTAAAAGAGATTAACTCAAATGCATATTGCTGAATAAAAGAAGACAGTTTGAAAAGGCTGCATTGTATATATTTCAAATGTATGACATTCTGGAACAGGCAAAACTAAAGATATGATGAAAAGATCAGTGGTTTCCAGTAGTTTGTGGAGAGAGAGAAACAGGTAGAGTGCAGGAGACATTTAGGATGATGAAACTGTTCTATATGATACTGTAATGGTACTTACTTGACATGCATTTTTCAAAAGCCATAGAACTATTTTCAAAGGATGAACCCTAACTGCAGTCTTTAGTTAGTGATGTACCATTATGATTCATACTTTGTAACAAATATGCCAGATTTAATTATGGAAAATGACAGATTTAATTATGGGAAAAAATGACTGAGGAGGAGTGCAGAGCAGAATGCAGGAACTCTTCTGCACTTTCTGTTCAATTTTTCTGTAAACCTAAAAGTGCACCAAAATAAATTAAAATACAGAAGTTGGGCTTCCCTGGTGGTCCAGTGGTTAAGAATCTGCCTGCCAATGTAGGGAACACAAGTTTCATCCCTGGTGTGGGAAGACTCCATATGCCACCAGACAGCTAAGCTCATTTGCCACAACTACTGAGTCCTCACACCCTAGAGTCAGGAGCTGCAACAAAAGAAGCTACCTCAATGAGAATTGCGAGCGCTGCTATGAAGAGTAGCTCCCACTTGTTGCAGCTAGAGAAAGTCCGCATGCAAAAAAATGATGACCCAGTGTAACCAAAAATAAATAAATAAATAAAAATTTATTAAAAATGCAAAAGTTGTGAAACATCTAATATATAAAATTTTATATATGTATGTGGATAAAAATACATGTGTGTGCTTATGTAGATATGTGTGCATGTACATGTGTGTATATGTGTGTGATTATAACATAAACAATAACTGTTGGCCTAACACATTTGCTGTTTCCCGTTCTTCATACATTCAGGTTTGGTTGGTCTATTTTTGAGTTTATAGCAATTATGCACACACATAAACACATTTTATATGTATATACATATATACATATCTATTACAAAACTTTATGGAATATATGTATGTACATATATATACATATATATACATGTATACATATGCATATATATGCATATATATATATGTACTTATATACACACATATATAATGTTCAGAGTATATATGTGTATGCAGGTATGCTTAGTTGCTCAGTCAGGTCGGATTCTTTGCAACCCCATGGACTGTAGCTGGCCAAGCTCCTCTGTCCATGAGATTTCCCAAACAAGAATACTGGAGTGGGTTGCCATTTCCTTCTCCAAGGGATCTTCCCAGCCCAGGAATAAAACTTAATTAACCTTATTCTATGCCTTTTGGAGTTTTTGTTAGGAATGGATGATGAATTTTATCTTAGCCTATTTGAGGTCCTCCAAGTTGCCTGGTGAGTGGAGTCAGTGTATCTGCTAAGTGGTCTCAGCAGTGACAGCAGGAGAAGAGAGAATGTTTCTACCTAGGTCAATTGCTTCTAATAAGAAGTTCTATATTTCTATTTTATAATGCCTACCAGGTGTCATTGTTACTTTATTCATCATTGGGTATGTCCCAACCAATCCAACACTCTGAAAATTCAAACCAATACTTTATAAATTCAGTCTAATAAACATGTATTAATTTAGAAATAGTACTGGTGACTATTTAAAAATAATTTTACTACCCAGTGCTGGAGGGATATGCACATTTTGATTCTAGAATTTTCTAAAGTTTTCTCAATTGTGGTTTGGGTAGTGGTGAGAAGCTGTCAGTTTGGTCAGGGAAAGGAAACTCAAAGCATCATACAAAAAATAGTGTAGGAAAAGATAGATGAGGGTTTTTTTTTATACTGGATGGTAAAGAATGATAATGTTGATGTAAGGCTTATTAGATTTAACTGGCCATAGGATTAGAAAAATAACTAACCACAGAAGTTTCATATTTGTAAACATACCTTAACCTGTAAATGCTGAGGATAGTGTAAGTGTCTGATTTTTTTTTCCCCAACTATGAGAGATGATGTGAGTCTGACCAAGAAATAAAGCTGAGTTAGGATAATGGAAAGAGAAAGAAAGGGACAAAGGCATGAAGCACTGAGGAAGCAGACTAAACAGAATGACCATGATCACTCAAACATACAATAATAACCCATTACATTCTTGAAATATCCCAGTGTTTATAATTTTTAAAAAGTGTACATGGGGGCTTAGGTACTAAAGTTATCCAGTGATGCCCAACAATAGTGTATAGTGATTTACCTCTGAAATTTTCTTTTTTCCCTTTTTCAGCTGTGCTGGTCTTTGTGGCAATGTATGGACTCTGTTGTGGTACACAGGCTTCTCTAGTTGTGGCTTGTGGGCTTAGTTGCCCTGTGACATGAGTGAGTGAGTGAACGAGTGAGTGAAGTCGTTCAGTCATGTCCGACCCTCTGTGACCCCAGGGACTGTAGCCCTCCAGGCTCCTCCATCCATGGGATTCTCCAGGCAAGAATACTAGAGTGGGTTGCCATTTCCTTCTCCAGGCATATGGGATCTTAGTTCCCCAACCAGAGACTGAACCTGCATTTCCTGAATTGGAAGGTGGATTCTTAACCACTGGACCATCAGAGAAGTCCCCGGTGCTTATCAATAGTTACTGGCCCTCTTAATTAATGCTTATACAATATTTAGTAAGAAAGTTTCTTTTCACCATAAATAAATAACACAAATGTATTTTAGTGCATTTTCTTATTAGTAATTCTAATTGTGCTAAATTATTTGAAGAATCTTCACTTTTATTATTCTCTTCTAATGGAAGCAATATTATATTTCCTGCTCTAAAACATTAATCTACAAAGCTTTATGTATGTGAACAGGTCTGTTGAAATATTTGGAGGTTTGGATTTTTTCCTCTAACTTGTCCATTCCAAACTGTGAAGGTAGGTGTTAAAAGTGTGGTATCATATTAAATCTGTGAACATGAAGTCAGAAAGAGTTAAGTTTTAAATGACGGTTATAGAAGTTACTAGTTTTATGACATCTACCAAGTCACCCCTTTGAATCTTGCTGTCACATTTGCCCCTTTATTAAATGTGACCTCAAATTACCCACTTATGAGTACAGCATCTATATCCCTCCAGGGACTTTTTCCCTTTGTGACTATAATAAATTTTAAAAACCTGAAAAATGTCAGTGTTATTCCTAGAAAAATCCTAAATACTGTTTGTTGGTTTTTTTTTTTTTTTTTTTGTCTATTACACCTGTGAGTTAGGAAAAGCATATTGTAGAAGCCACGAATTTACATATTTTCACGCATTAACATTGCATGTAATGATTTCTGAGTCCAATGATGCAATGTTGTGTGCTACATATATCCTTGGTGGCTTTCATCAGAGATTCAAAAGTGTGTTTGCTCCTTCCTGATTATGCTATGCATGTTGTATAGATTATTTACCCTAAGGGCGAACTGAAAGCATTAAAAAAAATCTCGAATTTTCGCTGAATTATTAAATTATAGTTGAATTATTATGATAGCTGAACATGCCTAAATTATTAACTAATAGCTAGGAGATGAACGACTACTTTATTGGCTTAGCTATCGACTGGGAGATCAAGTGATGCTTTTAATGTAAAGGCTATAATTTTAAAGAAAAGGGCTATTTTGTGATAACTCTAAAACTCTAATGTTACTACAGCTTTCTTTTCTTCCCTCCACTCCTTTGGTAATTTCACTATTCTAATACTTTACATTATATTTCTAAGCTTACCGCTCCTATGGATTTCAGAGCAATGCAGCCAACTGCCTACTCAATATTTCCAGGTAAATCTCTAAGATTTTGAATATCAGAGTAACACTCCTTATATTATCTCCAAAACATGTTATTTCTAATATCATTAAATAAGAACTCCATCTTTCTACAAAAAAATCAATTTTCCTCTATTTTCCAAATATCTGGGACTTCCCTGGCTGTTCAGTGGTTAAGACACCATGTTTCCAATGCAAGGGTTACTGGTTCAGTTCCAACAGTAGAGGAACTAAGATCCCATATGCCATGCGCCCCCATTCCTGTAAAAAAAAAAAAAAAAAGCCTACTAAAGAATAAAACCTCTTCTCACTACCTTCAATGTAACATACCCCTGGACCAATCTCTTTTTCTAGATTTTCACTACAACTTTTGACTTGTCCTCCTACTTCCTTCCAAGCTTGCTTCTGTCTATTGTAAACACAACAGAAGTAGTAATTGTTATTTGTGTTAGATCGTGCCACTTCTTTTCCCCTCAAAGCCCTCCAGTGGCTTCCCACCTTGCTTTGAGTGGGTGATGAACTTGAAGGTCTCACATGATCAGTCCTCTTGTGAATATTTTTGACCTTGTCTCTTATGATTTATCCCTTTACTCACTCACCTCCACCACACTTGTCTTCCTTAATGTTCTTGAACTTGTCAGGCGTGTTTCTGGGGTAGAAACTTTGCACATCTTCTTTCTACATCTAGGATGGCTCTTTGAATATTTAGAGGGTTTATGGCTTGTTGTTTCATCCAACTTTTATTCACATTAACTCAGTGCACTCTCTGCTTACTATCTTTTAGAAAAAAAATGCAACATTATTTATTTTCCTCATTTACTGTACCTCTCTTTATTTTATCTTTACTTTTCATAGTTTTTTTTATCACATCATCTTGCATACTGTATAATTTACCAACACCATACTTCAAAAAAAAAATCCTGTTTTTCCCTGTAAGACACTCTCAGACTATAAAATCCATGTCAGGAGGAATTCTAGAAGGAGAAGGCAATGGCACCCCATTCTAGTACTCTTGCCTGGAAAATCTCATGGACGGGGGAGCTGGTGGGCTGCAGTCCATGGGGTCGCTAAAAGTTGGGCACAACTGAAGTGACTTAGCAGCAGCAGCAGCAGGATGTGCTAAGTGTGAAGTTATTTCTGTCATGTCCAAATCTTTATGACTCAATGAACAGTAGCCTGCCAGGCTCCTCTGTCCATGAGATTCTCCAAGCAAGAGTACTAGAGAGGGTTGCCATTCTTTTCTCTAGGGGATTTTCCTGGTCAAGGGATCAAACCTGCATCTCTTATGTCTCCTGTATTGGCAGGCAGGTTCTTTACCATAGCAGCACCTGGAAAGCATCTGGAAGGATATTTGGCACTTATCAGAAACTCAATAAATATTTGCTCAATAAGTAATATATAACATCAATTCAAAACCTCTAATAATAAATAACAACCTCAGCCTTTCCTGGTTACTTCTAAACCATTTACTTTCTGATTCCCAATAATTTTCTACAATCTAAACTTTATTTCCAATATTTGAAATAATATTGTCTTTTGAAGGTATTAGTAACAATCTTGTTATTCTTAGGCTTGATACAATTATCATAGCTCTAAGGTCATTGACCTTGTAATTCTTAACACTGATTAATAGTAGAAGTCTAGACTTACCTATTTGGGAGAATTAGATCTGCCTCTAATTCTTATAATGAATTATTTATGCTGGATTCCTGTAGTCAAAATTAAGGGTGATTCATCTACTACACGTATAAGAATACGCCTGCCTTTGACGATTTTTATCATTTCATAAATACAATCACACATTTTGGAATAGTAGGGTTAAACTTATCTAGAAAACAGGTTTTCCAGCTCCCCAATCAAGACTGAAATTATAAAATTGCACCAAGTTGTTTTTGGTTTGCATAGAGGTTCAGAAAATTATCTGACTTATTCAACATTTTTATAGTGGTATGAATTCTGTAACTTAAATGTTTCATCCACTAATCTTTTTAAAAGAAATATAGAAAATAATATCTGAATACAGCAATTACCAGTTTTTGGCATATTCATTTATTTACAGAATTAATTTACTCACAATTGTTAGTTTGTTGGATTTCATTAGCTTTACCGATTTCTTTATGATGTTAATGCACCTATAATTTTAAAGTTTTTAAAGTGTCTCCTAGGACATTTCATATAGATATAAATTAAGGAGATACTTTGTGATGAGAAAACAGCATCTGGGTACATACTATTAACACATATTGGCCACCACAAGGTCAAGCTCAACAACTATGTATTTTCTCCATAACACAAATACCAAAATGATGCAGAAATAGCTTTTTGCCTATCTGGATAAGATAGAGAGTAAATGAGAACTGGAAAAGTTCTTATAAATCACCCAGCTCAATCTTCTTCTGTCATATAGGACGAAAATGGGCCCAGACATAAAAAAAATATTTAATTTACTGAAAGCAAGACTCCATCATATTAATACTAAGCCAAGATAATTTAAACATAAAATAACTCAGAAAATATTCGTGTAGTTAACTGTACAAAGTCACCAGTTGACAATCTGGTAGAACCCTGAAACAACATTTTAAAGGCACATTTAAGGCTTCAGTCTGAGGGTAACATTCTGCTGTCCTTCAAGATACACTATATATTAAAAAAATAAAAATAAAGCAAACAAAATCCCCCAATGCCTGGTTCAGTGTTCCTGATAGCTGGACTACATAGGTTCAGGAGCCAAGTGTTGGAGGTAGGAGTGACCATGCTCACAACCCTTCCTTGTGTTCCACCTACAGAATATGTGCTTCCCACTCCATGCATCTTCAGGATCCATGTGATTAAATAGTTTGCTTCTTGGAGGTTAGGGAACATTTCTATTATAGTTACAACACAGACTAAACCTATGGTCACTCTTTGGGATTCTCCTGCCAGAAGACTAATGGGGAAAAAAGAGATGTATATTTACTGGAAGCAATAATTGATCTTTATTATCATGAGAATATAAGACTGCAGCTACTTAATAGCACAATAAACAGTTGTGTTGAACACAAAAATTCACTGAGATGCCTCTCGGTGTTCTTGCCCTAGCAATAGCCTTGAAAGGACAATTGAAACAGTCAAATCCAGACAAGGACGTATTAATAAGATCTCAGCCCCTTCAGGAATGAAGGTCTGATGTAATCCACTTGTCAAGCAATCAAATTACTACCTGGAGAACCAACTATAATAGTAGGGATCCATAACTTTCCCAGCAATGTTCCTGTTTTAACATTGCATTTATCTATTTATTAATAGAAATTATGATGAACTTCCCTGGTGGTCCAATGGCTAAGGATCCACCTGCCAATGCAGGGGACCTAGGTTTGATTCCTGTTCCCAGAAGATTCCACATGCCCCGGGGCAACTAAGCCTATGTGCCCCAACTACTGAAGCTTGAGTGCCCTTGAGCCTTCAAGCCACAACAAGAGAAGTCCCTGTAATGAGAAGTCTGTGCACGACAACTAGTGAAAGCACACCCAGAGCAACAAAGACCCAGCACAGCCCCCAATACATATGTACAGACATTATGACTAACCATGACCTTAAAGAATCAGTGCTAGATAGAATGAATGAACTTAACAGGGCAACGAGTAGATGTGAATTGTGCAAAAGGTATACTGTAGTGGACAGTATCTGTAGCAAGCTCTTTCCTTGTGTGCTCAGATCTAATGGCTTCTTGCAGCAAACACTTGCAAAAAATTGCCTGAGGGCTTTCTATGGCTGCCTGATATATTCTGCAATAATGCATATGCCCGCAGAAAGAAGGAACTGCCTTAAGTGAATTGACAGTTAAATACACTAGTTTTCTCATAGCTCATATAAGACAACACAGGTCTTTTCTCTAAGATTGCCCATATGTTCCCATGACAATTGAGCTCTAGTTAAACACAGCTGTAACCTGCTCTTTAATGTAACCTGTATTGGCATTCTTCTTCCAGCTTCACTTATCTATTCCTCTACTGGTACTTTCTGGGATTACTCACCTAATAAACCACTACTTGCAATAAAATTCTTGTCTCAATGTCTGCCATGGGAGAAATTTAACCTAGTATGGGTATGCATGCATGCCCAGTAATGTCCGACTCTTTGCAGCCCTATGGACTATAGCCTTCTGGGCTTCTCTGTCCATGGGGTTTTCCAGGCAAGAATACTGGAATGTTTTACCCTTTCCTCCTCCAGGGGATCTTCCCCACCCAGGGATCGAACCTGCATCTCCTGCATCTCTTGCACTGCAGGCAGATTCTTTACCTCTTGAGCTATTGGGAAAGCACTTCCAGTATGTCAGATAAATATTAAGGAAAAGATATCAGGATTGACTAAGTAGAAGTATTAGAAGCATTTTGGAGCCTTGCAATTTTAAATAATTTTCTTAAGGAATGCCTAAATGAGATGCTGATTTATTTTTAAGATTTTTTTTTCCTGTGGACCATTTTTAAAGACTTTAAAGAATTTGTTGCAATATTGCTTCTGCTTTATGTTTTAGTTTTTTGGCCACAAGGAATGTGGGATCTTAGCTCCCTGACCAGGGATCAAACCTGTACCCTTTGCACTGGAAGGCGAAGTCTTAACCACTGGACCACCAGGGAAGTGCCAAGATTCTGATACTTTAGCAAAGATCAGAAGGAGGTGAGGGAAACTGTCAATACCTGAAGGAAGAATATGCTATGTAGTTTTTGTTGTTAAGTTGCTGTCATGTCCGAATCTTTTAGGACCCCACGGGCTATAGCCTGCCAGGTTCCTCTGTCCAGGGAATTTCCCAGGCAAGAACACTGGAGTGGGTTGTCATTTCTTTCTCCAGGAGATCTTCCCAGCCCAGAGATAGAACCCAGGTGTCCTGCATTGGGGGGTAGATTCTTTACCACTGAGCCCCATGTAAGATCCCTTTCCCATCTTTACCAGGGAAGCCCCATGCTGGGTAGAGGATATAGCAAAAATTATGAAATTGGCACATTTCTGGCACATTTTTGAAGTAATGGGATAGCCATGGATTCCAGAGTAGAAAGAGAAGGGGAGAGTTGTAGGACATGAAAGAGAAGTGACAATGACAGGATTGGGTATGGTGGGAATACTGGGTGTCATAGGTCATTGGAAGATCTTTGCTTTTTATTCTGAAAGGAAAGAGACACCCTAGGATGGTTATGAATACCCATCTTTGGTTTTTAAAGGATCCTTTGGATTTTTAGGGGAAAAAACAAACAAACAAACAGACTCTATTAGGCAAAGGCAAAATGGAAAGACCAGTGAGGAGGTTATAACACAGATTCAGGAGAAAATCATGGTATTGTACAAAGATGGTAACAATGACCGTGATGATTAGTGTATAGGTTCTGGACACCTTTCAAAGGTGAACTCAACTAAATTTGCTTGAGAATTACAAATAATGTAAGAGAGCGAAATCAAAGTCAACCACTTTAGCACTTTCAACCTAAAGAACTAAATGGAGATAGAGAAGATAGCAGATTTTGAAAAGAAGGGGTTTGGAGTCTTGTTTTGGATTTGTTAAATTCAAGATGCCCATGGGACACCCAAGAGGAGATGTCAAGTAGACAGTTGACTAGGGGTCTAAATTTCCAGAGAAACATCTTGATTGAGAATGTCAGGGCTTCCCTGATAGCTCAGTTGGTAAAGGATCCACCTGCAATGCAGGAGACCCTGGTTCGATTCCTGGGTTGGGAAGATCTGCTGGAGAAGGGATAGGCTACTCACTCCAGTATTCTTGGGCTTTCATTGTGGCTCAGCTGGTAAAGAATCTGCCTGCAATGCGGGAGACCAGAGTTCTATCCCTGGGTTGGAAAGATCTTCTGGAGAAGGGAAAGACTCCCCACTCCAGTATTCTGTCCTGGAGAATCCCATGGGCTTGCAAAGAGTCAGACACGACTGAGCAACTTTGGCTTTTGAGAATATTACTTTGAAGTTAACAGCAAATAGCCATCAGAACACATTTTATGTGTATTCTTTCTAAGTGTCAAATGTTAACTAATACAATGTCTATAAAGGCTCTGATTAGAACTGAAGCACTCCCTGATCCATTTTTCACTCTCTATTTTTCACTCTTCTCTTTCTTGGTCCTAGTGTTGAATAAGAGAAGAGGAAAAAATGGATCAGGAAGTGCTTCATTCTAATCAGAGCCTTCATAGACATTGTATTAGTTAACACTTGATACTTAGAATACACATAAAATGTTTTCTGATGGCTATTTGCCGTTAACTTCAAAGTAATATTCTCAACCCAGTTATTAGTAATTGGGACCTCAAGGAGTTAAATAAAGGATAAAATCAATCACTTTCAGTTGACACAAATTAGTATAATCATCAGAATAATAAGAGATAAGTTAATTAAACTGTTAAACTTTGGAAGGAGTTGTAATTCTTATTAGCTAAAAAGGAATAAGCAGAGAAGTAAGGGACAACTGAAAATGGTATGATGTGTTTTGCCAAAGTAAATGTTATCTGAATTAGTGACAAGATTTCCAAAGGAAAAGCCAAAACAATATCAGCAGCACAGTCTAAATAACCACAGAATTCCAGTGGGAGTTTGCTGTGTTATTCTGTCAAATGAACAGATTCTTATTGTATTTGTAATGGTCCTTAGCCCTGTGGTTTCAAGTTCTTACAAAGGGATACTCTTACAGTGATGTACATATATGGAAAGATCCCATACATCTGTGAATAAGTGAGTTTGTTACATAAAAACATATTGTGGATTTATGTCATTTGATTAAATATTTATGTCCAACCTACTCACTGGACATATATGTCCAATGTTAAGTAGAACGGATCTCAACTCTTTAAAATGATTCAAGCTGTGTATCATCCCAGTATATGAGGAGCAACTTTTCCATGGTATGGCCTCATTGGCTGCTGTCCTCTGAATTACAGGATTTTATTGTTTTACCCAGATGATTGAGGCTACTCCTGACTCATCAGCTCCTCTGAAGTCCAAGAATTGATTCATAGGAGACTTCTAATTTTGGAATAACCTCATGTTCATTTGTATCAATCTCATTGAAACTGCACAATAAGAAACTAACATCAGTATCAGACTTTGATCAGAAAGTGAAAGAAGACCCTCAGTAGTGTCTGACTCTTTGCGACCCCATGAAGTGTAGCCTACCAGGATCCTCCCTCCATGGGATTTTCCATGCAAGAGTACTGGAGTGGGTTGCCATTTCCTTCTCCAGGGGCTCTTCCCGACCCAGAAGCAAACCCAGGTCTCCCACATTGTGAAAGTGAAAGTGAAGTTGCTCAGTCGTGTCCGACTCTTTGCGACCCCATGGACTGTAGCCTACCAGGCTCCTCTGTCCATGGGATTTTCCAGGCAATAGTACTGGAGTGGATTGCCATTTCCTTCTCCAGGGGATCTTCCTGACCCAGGGATCGAACACCGGTCTCCCGCATTGTAGGCAGACGCTTTCCGTCTGAGCCACCAGGGAAGTCTGAACATCAGTATCAGACTTTGATCCAAAGAGTTGCTTAAATACATACCTTGAATGTGCCTGCTGTGTGACTCCAAGATACTGATTTCTGGCTCCTTAGTCTATGAAAGTGTAAGTCTCTCAGTCATGTCTGACTTTTTGCAACCCGAGGGACTGTAGCCCGCCAGGCTCCCCTGTCAAGGAATTATCTAGGCAAGAATACTGGAGTGGATAGCCATTTCCTTCCCCAGGGGATCTTCCTGACCCAAGGATCGAACCCAGGTCTCCTGCATTGCAGACAGATTCTTTACCATCTGAAAGCAGGAGATAAATCCTGAAAGCAGAGGGGAGATATGTGGACCTGATTATTCATATGTTGTTTTACTCTTCCTTTTCTTATACCTTACTTATGAATTAAATTATGGAATAAGGTACAGAAGGTTTCTGTGACCCATCCTGGGCTTTTAGGTACATTCTCTCTTTTTTTTAAGATTTTTTGATATGGACCGTTTTTTTGAAGTCTTTATCGAATTAGTTGCCATGTTGCTGTTGTTCATGTTTTTTTGGCTGAGAGGCTTATGGGAACCTAGTTCCCTGAGAAGGGAATGAACTCATACTCCCACATTGGAAGGCAAAGTCAACTACTGGACCACCAGAGAAGTCCCATAGGCCTGTTCTCAAAGTTAGGTTTTAGCTCCATTTTTTCTCTATTTGACCATCACAGTGACTCCATGTAGGTATGTTCTCTGCCCACTGCTAACTTACAGGGTACAGACACGGATGGACTTCCCAGGTAGCTCAGTGGTAAAAGAATTCACCTGCCAATGAAGGAGATGCAGGAGTCGCTGATTTGATTTCTGGATAGGGAAGATACCCTGGAGGAGGAAATGGAAACCCACTCTAATATTCTTGCCTGGAGAATTCCATGCACAGAAGAGCCTGGAAGGCTACTGTTCATGGTATTGTGAAGAGTTTGACATGCCTGAGTACATATGCACCACAGAGACATGGATAGATTTTCTACCAAATATTTCTGTGTTTTACCATCTAGTTAAGATGAGGTTGTTCTAGTATATACATTTGGGGGATAATTGTTCATATTTGATAATACATTTATCTCCATCTCATGGACCTCCAAATTCCCCATCGAGCAGTGATTCTCTTGTTTTCAGTAGGAAGAACATCATTAGAACCGCCACCAGTTCTGGGGTATGCCAAGGACATAAATGAATGACTATATCATCACAAACTGTCCTTATGTTCAAGTAAACAGCATAGGTCTTCATAGAGAAGTGTTAAGAAAGCCTGCTTTTCATGCTTTTCATGGGATTTTACTTTGTAATGTCTGAGCTAAATGATTTAATAAAAAATTGCTTCTGTATTATTTAGAAAGTTTAACTGAAGTTTAAAACTGAAGTTTTAAAACTCACTGAGAAAAGGGTGCCAACTTATCATTTTCATTGATTCTGCCTGACATTTAGGTAAAAGGTCTTAATATTTTAATATGAGGAAGTGCATGATCTATAATATAAATTTATGGCCATAAACTTTAAGAAACCATCAGAAAAGCCAACTTATCAAAGTCTTAACCTTTGATACACTGGGTGGCCATGTTTCAAGAAAATGGGCACACTCTGGTCATCTCTCAGATCTGAAAAACAAGATACCATAAACTTTACAGGATAGATTTTGAATACCCTGGTCCTCATAGTATAATACCCTGAATTTGACAAATCAAGTCCAAAATTGAGTCTTTGTAATCATTTTTCCAGAGGTAAGGTAATTTTCAAGGCTGCTAGGTTCACATAAATTGGAAGAGTAACTCTGCTTTATGTCACCCTGTGTAATTATTTTCCGAAAGAAAAGTAAGTTCATACCAGCATTTCTCAGCAAACAGCACACATTTTCTGCATTTGTAAAAACGTGTAACAAAATGTTTGTTTCTTCTAAATTTATGTTGTGTATTTCTGCCTACCTTTTCTTCCAGCTACATCATTAATTCAATTGATCAAAAGCCCTTTATTGCTTTTTAGCTGCTTAGGCATAGAAATGCCCATATGCTAACAAAACTCCTATTTTAGGACTCAACATTACTTTGCCATTTCTATAATGTATTAACATTTTACATTACTATATATTTATTTAAACTCCCTCTCTCTTTACTTTCTGAAACACTTGTTATTTAGCTACTAACTCATGTCCCACTCTTTTGCAACCCCATGGACTGTATCCTGCCAGGCTCCTCTGTCCATGAGATTCTCCAGGCAAGAATACTGGAGTGGGTAGCCATTTCTTTCTTCAGGGGATCTTCTCAGACTGGGGATCTAACCTGTGTCTCCTGCATTGCAGGTGAATTCTTTACAACAGAGCCACCTGGGAAGCTGTGAAATACTTGTGGAGCAATTTAAACAGAAAAAAAGTGAGTTCATTGTAGAAAACTTGAAAAGCAGTTTATTCAGAGAATTTTTCTTTTTTAAAATTTGGTTTGTGTTTACATTTTAAAAGCTATAATGCTGCTGTCATAAAAATGTTGGTATATTTCCACTGGACTGCAGCCTGTAAGAACTAAACCTTCCCAGTGTCAAAGGTGGAGAAAGAACCTGAGGTCAGTGATAGAGACATTACTGGTTTAATGCAGGGTCCCCAATTTCTGGAATCTAATGCCTGATGCTCTGAGAGGGAACTGATGTAATAATAATAGAAATTAATGTGTGTTAGTCACTCAGTCTTGTCCGACTCTTTGAGATCCCATGGACTGTAGCCCACTAGGCTCTTCTGTCCATGGGATTATCCTGGTGAGAATACTGGAGTGGGTTGCCATTCCCTTCTCCAGGGGAATCTTCCCGACCCAGGGATTGAAAAAGTGCACAATAAATGTAATGCAGTTGAATCATCCTGAAACCATTGGCTTCCTCTCCTTCCCAGTCCTTGGAAAAATTGTCTTTCATGAAACTGGTTGCTCATGTTCAAAGTATTGGGGACCACTGGCTTAATGCATAAAGAGGCTTAATCATGTGAAACAAGGTCCTGGAGCAACACCACACCCTGTGAGGCATTTGGGGGGCAGGACATGATGGTAGTCTTCATTCCAGAGAGGAAAGGAGAGATTACCAATTATACGGGGAATTGACTTTAGTTTGGCTCATCACTTACCAGGGACTCTAGCAGAGAGGCAGGCCTCTCACTGTGGCCTTTAAGAACAATCACTAACTGGAGCCTGGGGCAAGTATGTAGGAAGGCCAGTCATGTGAATAGTGTGTAGGTGAAGCAGGCACTGCTATGGCAGAAGATGTACAGAGAACAAGAGAATAGCCACCTTGAGTGGCTTGATCTTACAGTTTCTTTCCCATTTTGTTTTCTTTTTTTTTTTTTATTTTTTTAAATTTTATTTTATTTTTTAAACTTTACATAATTGTATTAGTTTCGCCAAATATCAAAATGAATCCGCCACAGGTATATATGTGTTCCCCATCCTGAACCCTCCTCCCTCCTCCCTCCCCACACCATCCCTCTGGGTCGTCCCAGTGCACTAGCCCCAAGCATCCAGTATCGTGCATCAAACCTGGACTGGCAACTTGTTTCATATATGATATTTTACATGTTTCAATGCCATTCTCCCAAATCTTCCTACCCTCTCCCTCTCTCTCAGAGTCCATAAGACTGTTCTATACATCAGTGTCTCTTTTGCTGTCTCGTACACAGGGTTATTGTTACCATCTTTCTAAATTCCATATATATGCATTAGTATACTGTATTGGTGTTTTTCTTTCTGGCTTACTTCACTCTGTATAATAGGCTCCAGTTTCATCCACCTCATTAGAACTGATTCAAATGTATTCTTTTTAATGGCTGAGTAATACTCCATTGTGTATATGTACCACAGCTTTCTTATCCATTCATCTGCTGATGGACATCTAGGTTGCTTCCATGTCCTGGCTATTATAAACAGTGCTGCGATGAACATTGGGGTACACGTGTCTCTTTCCCTTCTGGTTTCCTCAGTGTGTATGCCCAGCAGTGGGATTGCTGGATCATAAGGCAGTTCTATTTCCAGTTTTTTAAGGAATCTCCACACTGTTCTCCATAGTGGCTGTACTAGTTTGCATTCCCACCAACAGTGTAAGAGGGTTCCCTTTTCTCCACACCCTCTCCAGCATTTATTGCTTGTAGACTTTTGGATCGCAGCCATTCTGACTGGTGTGAAATGGTACCTCATAGTGGTTTTGATTTGCATTTCTCTGATAATGAGTGATGTTGAGCATCTTTTCATGTGTTTGTTAGCCATCTGTATGTCTTCTTTGGAGAAATGTCTATTTAGTTCTTTGGTCCATTTTTTGATTGGGTCATTAATTTTTCTGGAGTTGAGCTGTAGGAGTTGCTTGTATATTCTCGAGATTAGTTGTTTGTCAGTTGCTTCATTTGCTATTATCTTCTCCCATTCTGAAGGCTGTCTTTTCACCTTGCTAATAGTTTCCTTTGATGTGTAGAAGCTTTTAAGGTTAATTAGGTCCCATTTGTTTATTTTTGCTTTTATTTCCAATATTCTGGGAGGTGGGTCATAGAGGATCCTGCTGTGATGTATGTCAGAGAGTGTTTTGCCTATGTTCTCCTCTAGGAGTTTTATAGTTTCTGGTCTTACGTTTAGATCTTTAATCCATTTTGAGTTTATTTTTGTGTATGGTGTTAGAAAGTGTTCTAGTTTCATTCTTTTACAAGTGGTTGACCAGAGTTCCCAGCACCACTTGTTAAAGAGATTGTCTTTAATCCATTGTATATTCTTGCCTCCTTTGTCAAAGATAAGGTGTCCATATGTGTGTGGATTTATCTCTGGGCTTTCTATTTTGTTCCATTGATCTATATTTCTGTCTTTGTGCCAGTACCATACTGTCTTGATAACTGTGGCTTTGTAGTAGAGCCTGAAGTCAGGTAGGTTGATTCCTCCAGTTCCATTCTTCTTTCTCAAGATTGCTTTGGCTATTCGAGGTTTTTTGTATTTCCATACAAATTGTGAAATTATTTGTTCTAGCTCTGTGAAGAATGCTGTTGGTAGCTTGATAGGGATTGCATTGAATCTATAGATTGCTTTGGGTAGTATACTCATTTTCACTATATTGATTCTTCCAATCCATGAACATGGTATATTTCTCCATCTATTAGTGTCCTCTTTGATTTCTTTCACCAGTGTTTTATAGTTTTCTATATATAGGTCTTTAGTTTCTTTAGGTAGATATATTCCTAAGTATTTTATTCTTTCTGTTGCAATGGTGAATGGAATTGTTTCCTTAATTTCCCTTTCTGTTTTCTCATTATTAGTGTATAGGAATGCAAGTGATTTCTGTGTGTTGATTTTATATCCTGCAACTTTACTATAGTCACTGATTAGTTCTAGTAATTTTCTGGTGGAGTCTTTAGGGTTTTCTATGTAGAGGATCATGTCATCTGCAAACAGTGAGAGCTTTACTTCTTCTTTTCCAATTTGGATTCCTTTTATTTCTTTTGCATAGAAACGAATGAAAATGAAAACACAACAACCCAAAACCTGTGGGACACGGTAAAAGCAGTCCTAAGGGGAAAGTTCATAGCAATACAGGCACACCTCAAGAAACAAGAAAAAAGTCAAATAAATAACCTAACTCTACACCTAAAGCAACTAGAAAAGGAAGAAATGAAGAACCCCAGGGTTAGTAGAAGGAAAGAAATCTTAAAACTTAGAGCAGAAATAAATGCAAAAGAAACAAAAGAGATCATAGCAAAAATCAACAAAACCAAAAGCTGGTTTTTTGAAAGAATAAATAAAATTGACAAACCATTAGCCAGACTCATCAAGAAACAAAGGGAGAAAAATCAAATCAATAAAATTAGAAATGAAAATGGAGAGATCACAACAGACAACACAGAAATACAAAGGATCATAAGAGAGTACTATCAACAATTATATGCCAATAAAATGGACAACGTGGAAGAAATGGACAAATTCTTAGAAAAGTACAACTTTCCAAAACTCAACCAGGAAGAAATAGAAAATCTTAACAGACCCATCACAAGCACGGAAATTGACACTGTAATCAAAAATCTTCCAGCAAACAAAAGCCCAGGTCCAGACAGTTTCACAGCTGAATTCTACCAAAAATTTAGAGAAGAGCTAACACCTATCCTGCTCAAACTCTTCCAGAAAATTGCAGAGGATGGTAAACTTCCAAACTCATTCTATGAGGCCACCATCACCCTAATATCAAAACCTGACAAAGATCCCACAAAAAAGGAAAACTACAGGCCAATATCACTGATGAACATAGATGCAAAAATCCTTAACAAAATTCTAGCAATCAGAATCCAACAACACATTAAAAAGATCATACACCATGACCAAGTGGGCTTTATCCTAGGGATGCAAGGATTCTTCAACATCCGCAAATCAATCAATGTAATACACCACATTAACAAATTGAAAAATAAAAACCATATGATTATCTCAATAGATGCAGAGAAAGCCTTTGACAAAATTCAACATCCATTTATGATAAAAACTCTCCAGAAAGCAGGAATAGAAGGAACATACCTCAACATAATAAAAGCTATATATGACAAACCCACAGCAAACATTATCCTCAATGGTGAAAAATTGAAAGCATTTCCTCTAAAGTCAGGAACAAGACAAGGGTGCCCACTTTCACCATTACTATTCAACATAGTTTTGGAAGTTTTGGCCACAGCAATCAGACCATTTTGTTTTCTTAATTATACTCTTTATATCATGTTGATTGTGTTCTAGGAGGCACGTACTGAGTTGGCATCTGTGATACTGACTCCCTCAGTGGATATGTGTCTAGTCCCTTTTAATTGGAGGAGGAAAGGAGTTAGCATCGTTCCACTCAGATCCATAACACAAATTGAGTGAAGTGGAGACTTTCCCTAGGAAAGTCTTTCCTTTGTGGATACAAACATACACACATACTAACAGAAAACTGTCTTGTGCCATGTAATTCTATTCCTTGTGTGTATAGAATTGTGTTTGTGGAAGGAGAGTCTGAGCCAACATTCAAAGAGAAGGCAAGGTAAGAGATGCAAAACTTTGGAAGCTTTGGTTATAATCTTTGCGTTCCCTCAGGCTATCTTGGATTCTGCCCTCTTAAGAGTTTTGTTGTTGCTGCTGTTGTTGTTTTTAACATTTGATTCATCTCTGAGAACAACACTAAACTTTACCAATCGTATCATAAGCTAGCTGATGTGAGTCTGTCACCTGCATCCAATTGAGTTCTGACCAATAAAAATATCACAAATGCAAGCAGTGTTCTATTTTTTCTCCAAGTACCAACAATGCCCAATCATTCTCGGCTTCTAAGTTCAATTGCATCAGTCATGTTCAGGAATGAACTGTTGGTCTCACCATAACTCAAAATAACATAAGTCTTTTCCTTCTTATTAAAATAAATTAATGGCTGTGTAATATTACACAATATGGTTGTATCATAGTTTAATTAATCTTTTTATTGTGGGATGATTTTTACCAATTATAAATAATGCTGGAATGAACATTTGTTCATATTTTTATTTCCGTATCTCAGGTTAGTATCATAAGACAGATTCCCAAAAGTGGGATTAAAGTGTCAGTGAGGATAAACATTTTAGCAGTTTTAAATTCCTATGGGCAAATTGCTTTCCAAAACAATGAACTGATTTATTCTCCAACCAGAACTATTTCCATCATTAAGTAGTATTACTTTTCAATATTTCTAATTTAGAAAGCTAAAAATAATAACTAATTGATGTTTCAATTTGTGTTTATTTGATCAACAGTGAGGTTAAACATCCTTATATATGCTGTGCTGTTTAATGCACTTGGTCTATTTGTTTAAAATCAAATATGTCTTTAATGAGAAAAACTGTGTGTATACTCACTTTGTGTGAGTAATACAGAACAGTAATTACCTAGAGTTTTAAAGGTTGCATGTTGCAAATACCAAAGTGATTTCTTTTGTTAATTACACTAACATTTTTGACCTGTATTTAGACCTTGGTGACAGACTCATCATGCAGGTTTTCTAAAAATACTACCAATGCTTGAGTGAAAATACATGGCTAAAACATTCTCTGACATACGTAGATGAACCATTGTGGTTATTTATTCAACAGTGAACAGAACAGACATATTTCAGAGCTCTCTCCATTATTGTGGGGTTCTTAATACTAAGAAAAGCATCACTCTCAGTAGCATGTGTGTGTGTATATATATATATATATATATAAAGAAATTGCTCTCCCTCCAAATAGCAGCGTGATTTTTGACACTTTCAGGGAGATTAAGAACTGAAGTCACAGTGGGCAGCCAAAAGAGTCTAAACACAGTGAGCAATGGGTCTCTCCATTGGTGGGAGGAAATTAGTGGCTAAAGCCCTTAAAACCATGGATCAATGGTAGTGATGTGCTACAGGGAATCTATGAACAAGCTTCTTTCTTTTCTATCTCACAGGGAGCATCTGTAGAGAGTGCGATTTGTTGAAGTCAATAGAGACCATTGTGAAGTGTGTGTGTGTGTGTATTTAAACTGACCTGAGGTATCACCTAAGGAAGATAAAATATGTGGACAAAATGTCATAATTACTTACATTGTTGGTCTAAAAAAAAAAAAAAACTCAAACATCTAACAAAATGAAAGTAATGAAAATCCATCAAGTTGCAAAATTGTATTTTTTATTTCTCAAATGATCTGGTTGTAAAATAATTTCATTTCAGAAATAGTAATAGAGAAGACATATGCTCTCTCTTCTGACTTGATGGAAAATGACAGCCTCCAGAGCATTATAAATGACGTCATATGGACAATGATAGACTAGAATGCCAAAAGCATGGAAGCAAATATACAGTTGAATTCAAGTCCAGGTGGCTACATTAAAATTTATTACATGTTGGAAGCTTGCATTTTGCTGATACACAAGTTAACCTTGGAATTTTCCTATCCACTTTCTCTTAACTTGAATTCTCTCCCTTGTATCCACTGGTTTTTTCCTGAACAAGAAGAAGGACAACACAGAACTGCTGCTGAGTTGAAGACAAGGTAGGAGATAATGCTGAAAACCAATCAAAATGAAAGAGCGACTATTTTTTTTTTTTAAAGCATATATTTACTTATTTCGCTATGTTGGGTCTTAGTTGTGGCACATGGGCTCTCTAGTTATGGCACGTAGGCTCAGTAGCTCCTTGGCATGTGGGATCTCAATTCCCAGACCAGGGATTGAACTCATGTCCCCTTCATTGGTAGGCAGATTTTCAACCACTGGACCACCGGGGAAATTCCAGAAAGAGGGACATTGCACTGAATTTTCCTGATGACTGTGTCCCAGCTCCCTTAGCAGAAACATTCAGGAGTCACCATTACTTGTTGAAAACATATGCTTTTACTGCTAAATCTTGGTCTGTCATGTTTAGAACTGGAGAAGGCTATGGCACCCCACTCCAGTACTCTTGCCTGGAAAATCCCATGGACGGAGGGGCCTGGTGGGCTGCAGTCCATAGGGTCGCGCAGAGTCGGACACGACTGAGCAACTTCACTTTCACTTTTCACTTTCATGCATTGGATAAGGAAATAGCAACCCACTCCAGTGTTCTTGCCTGGAGAATCCCAGGGATGGGGAAGCCTGGTGGGCTGCAGTCTCTGGGGTCGCACAGAGTCAGACACGGCTGAAGCAACTTAGCAGCAGCAGCAGCAGCATGTTTGAACATTGTTTTTTGACTTCCACTCAACTGTTTTCCACTATACCATCTCTTCTCTCCCTCCTGATTCTTCACAAGCACTGATATACCAATTTTCAGTTAAATCAATGATCAATGATGAACTAATTATGATCATGTAAATGTTGTCTCAGAGTGAATCAGAGGGTATAATATGATGATATTTGTTTATGGTGCAGCTTTGTGTTTCTCCTGAAATCACATTTACCTTTCTGTCCTTCCTGAATTTATGACCCAGTTCTGCATCATCACCCTTTTTCAAATGTCTGGCTATTTTCATTCATTGGAATTTCTAATGCTCTGATGTTAGTTTTCTTGGATTAACCTCCTGTTTTAGTGTCTATTCTTTCATATTTTTGTACTTTTTCTTTCTATTCTAATTTCTAAAAAAAAAATTCTTTTTTAAAAATAATTCCAAATCTTTTACTTATTTTCTTTTTCAGTTTGGAAATCATAAATTAAATTTCCAAGAGCTAGTTTTTGTTTTCTGATTTCATTCTGGATGCAATATCTTTCTCCACCCTACATCCAGAGATATACTTTTCTTTTTTTTTTTTTTTTAAGTATTACACATAGCTTCTTGCTCCTATAAAAATGCAATTTTCTTTGCTTATTGGTGGCTTTTCTATTTCATGTTGGGCTTCCCTGGTGTCTCAGTGGTAAAGAAACCACCTGCAATGCAGAAGATGTGGGTTTGATCCCTGATCTGGGAAGATCCCCTGGATGAGGAAATGGCAGCCCACTCCAGTATTCTTTCTTGGGAAATCCCTTTGACAGAGGAGCCTGGCAGACTATAGTCCATGAGGTTGCAAAAGTGTCAGACAGGACTTAGTGATTAAACAACCACAACAACAGCTATTTAATATTAAATGTTTTTCTGAAATGTCTTTAGCTATGCTCTAATTTAGGAACCAAAGATTGTTTGGCTGTTTTGTCTCTGTCTGTCTCAAACAGAGAGAGTGAGAAACATGTACACATATGTATACATATATATATTTGTTTCGATGTGAGTAAGGTCTTGAATATTTCTTTGGAGGATTTCCAAATGCTAAAATAGAGAAGTGTTTAATCTTTCCCTTTAATCTAGAAAAGAAATTTCAGGACTTCTGCCTAAGGGAGTGTAACCTGACAGTGAGGAAAAGAAGTTGCACTATCTTCCATACATAGATTTGATCTTAATCCTTCTGTTTCCACTGTTATTTTTTTCTGACCTTTATCATACTAAGAACCCAGCATCTTCAGAGTTATTTTTGCAGAAGATGGAAGAGTCAAGTTGATTACCTTCTGATTAGTAATTCTCTGTAGGTCTTGTGGTTACTTTTACCCAGTTATTTCAACTATCATTTTTTTCTCTACTTTTCATCCTCCAGAATTGTATTGAAATCTCTAATACACTTACATACACTCTTGCATATATACGCGTCATTGCTTTGATTTATAGGCTTTTTATTTCTTTGCTTTCGTTAGAGTAGTTTTCTGGAGGGATACAAAAGGTACATTTGTAGCCAATCTACTATATTTTATTAAAAGTTCTTCTGTGCACTTTTAGAAAGAAATTTCCTTTATAATCAAAAAGTGAAGTGGGGATGTGTTAAACATTTTTTAAACAAAGGTAAATGTGGAAAAGAACAGCTTAATCTAGAACTTTGTAAAGTTTATTGTCTAAGCATTGTCTTTTATTTAAGTTAGCTGGACTTCCTAGTACACTGTAAAAATCCCTTCTCTTTTCCAAAGACTCACACTATTTTACCCCCTTGTGCTTTCCGATTAAATTACCTCCTCCTTACTTTCCAAGATGTAGCTCCTGTAGTACCTCCCAGGAAACCTTCTCTGATTCTCAGTATGTATTAAGTAATCTTCCTCTGTGCTTCAATTACATACTGTTTGCATTTTATTGAACTTTTATATGAATTCATCAGTTTCACCAACTGTATTGAAATCCCTATCTTATTTGTCTGTTTCTTCCCAGCACCTAACACAGCTTTTAACCTGAAATAGAAATAGTATGTATTTTAAAATATTTATCAAATTGGGTAAACGAACAAAGTAAACTGTGTCTTTTATAAGTAAGCATTCAACATGAGCTGGCAGTGTAATGTACTTGGCAAAAATGTTATCAAAATCTGAGGTTGAGTTAAAGAAAATGTTATTGTTTTTTTGGAAAATATAAGGTAATGATTTGTTATAGGTCCAATCACAACTTGGAAATTGTACATACTTCTGGAAATTATATTAATAGATATATTAAGAAACATAATTCTAGTATAATAGAAATGGTAGTGCGTGATATATAGGGGGTCTGAAAACCATGTTGATAGAAGAGCAGTTGAAGGAAATAGGAATTTTTCATCTGATATACAAAGGCTCTTGGACATGATGGCTATTCCCAAATATGTGAAGAGTTTAATGATTATAGGATTAAATTTTTCTAAGTTTAACTCCAAAAGAAAAATTTAGATGAATGTGTAGTAGAAGTTTGGTTCAATACGAGTAAGAACTCCCCAGCCAGAACACATTGCTTATGATGAAATGGCTTTTCCCTTCATGAGAGGTTCCAAATTGATTGACCACATCTCTGGAATGTTTTAGAGAGTTCTTCTGCATAAGGTCAGAAGTTGTACTATAGGATTTTTAAGGAGCCCTCAGATATCCAGTATTTGGACTTTATAGTGGAATAAAAGGATTTATCTAAATTAAGTTGTTATCCAAATAGCAGAATCATAAATTAGAGGCTACCTACATGTAGACTGTGTATGGTAAAAATAAAATGATAATATTCAGAAAAACTTGGTGGTTAAAACAATAACAAGGATGAACTATCATCAAAAGTAAAATCATAAAAAATCTTTCTGAGGTAAATACTAATTCATGTAATTCATGATGTATTTTTTTGCTCACAATTGTCATCATTTAATTGATATATTCCTTCCAAATATAGGTATCTTGGTTTGTTGGATAATTTTAAAGAGCTTTAAAACCTGAAAAAATTAAATAAATGAGTGTCCAAGTCCAATAACTTTCATAAACCTGACCAGATAATGAATTAATAGTAATACTTAGACTTTTTATGTTTGCTTTAAAACCTAGCATTCATATGACTTGTATAATGCGTAACAGTTAAGTTTATTAAATGTTAATATGGAGGCTAAATTGCATGATAAAAGAATAGTGATTCTGAGTGATTTTCCATTTATAACCTTCAAGGTCCATAGAAGGAAATTACCTACTATGTATTCTTTTTATAATCACAGATGAAAATATACTATCTACCTTGCATTAACTATCAGATCTTAATATGATTAAGAATACCCTTTGCCTGTTTGTACTAAAACAGTGATATGAGTTTATACCTCATCCAAGTTTCTAGCACAACTAAACTATCCTTCTATTACCTGTCCTCAAAAACATTTATCAAAAATATACTATGATCTATTAAATTGTTTCTGTTCCTTCAAAATACAAAGATAGAAGTTTCTAAATTCAATTTAAATTATTCATTGCACTTAGAACATACTCGGTGCTTGAGTTTTTCTTATAATTGCATATAATATGAGTAATCTATGTGTACTTGACACTTAAATTTTCTGTTGATGACCTGCACAGTGAGTTCTGCATCTAACGACGTTTGGCAGAAAAGGCATCTCTCTGAATTTTGATTTTTGTAGATAAAGAGTCTGCACAAATCCCACAAGGTTACGATGCAGAGGCAGATGTTTGCTATAAACTACAGTTCAATCCTATGCCCTGCCACTGTCTACTTTCCCTTCCATATATCATCACCAAAAAATAACAAGATAATAGAAAACAAGTTTTGATTCCAGAATGATTTTGGTTGATGATGATGAATGAAGTAGAATAGACAGCTTGATTTTCCTAAGTTAAATTGAACTTGCAATGCCAAATGGAGCAACAACAGCAAAAAGATTAGCAGAGATGACAAGGGAAAAGAGAAGAATTTATGTGCAAACGCATAATGCCATTTGAAAAAAAAAAGGTGCTATGAAAATGTACAGATGCATAGATACTGAAATACTGGAAGGGGGGAAAGCTTAAAAAATATATTATTTAATGCTGTAAGCAATTGTAAAGGAGAATCAAGGCCAAGTAAGTAGAGCAATGTACTTTCAGGAAATGACTTGATTTTATATGTAAGAAAGCATACCCAGGTTTTTGGCATACAATACAAGTAATTATAAGTGACTATAATTTATACAGTATCCAAGGGAGAAAATAACCTAGGTGGACTCTGTGAACACTTAACACATGTGACAAACATTTCCCAGTAGCCTTGCCTGGGAAGTCCCATAAACAGCAGAGCCTGGAGTGCTATAGTCCATGGGTTTGTAAAGAGTCAGATAGGACTGAGCACGCACGCACACACACACACACACCATCTAAATTAAAGAAAAAAAACATTAATAATAAAAGAAATGTTATCAATTCCATATAAAACTATAATATACATGAAACTGGGGTTCAAAAAGAGAAATCTGAGAATCAATAAAAAAATCTGAATGTATAGAAAGCATGAATTTTCCAAAATTGATGACAAAGAGGTGTTCTATTGAAAATACATACAGAATAAATAACACAAAAAAGTAATATTAGAGTAATACTGCTGAAACTTAACAACAAAAGTGTTTGAGTAGCAAGAGGAAAAAAGAAACATTATCTTCAAAGGAACGAAATAGGATAGACACTTGATTTCTGCACACATTAATGGAAGCAAGAAAGAATGTATTTAAATTTATCATTGTTAAATGTGGATTAAAGATCTAAACGTAAGATCAGAGACTATAAAACTCCTAGAGGAGAACATAGGCAAAACACTCTCTGACATACATCACAGCAGGATCCTCTATGACCCACCTCCCAGAATATTGGAAATAACAGCAAAAATAAACAATGGGACCTAATTAACCTTAAAAGCTTCTGCACATCAAAGGAAACTATTAGCAAGGTGAAAAGACAGCCTTCAGAATGGGAGAAGATAATAGCAAATGAAGCAACTGACAAACAACTAATCTCGAGAATATACAAGCAACTCCTACAGCTCAACTCCAGAAAAATAAATGACCCAATCAAAAAATGGGCCAAAGAACTAAATAGACATTTCTCCAAAGAAGACATACAGATGGCTAACAAACACATGAAAAGATGCTCAACATCACTCATTATCAGAGAAATGCAAATCAAAACCACTATGAGGTACCATTTCACGCCAGTCAGAATGGCTGCGATCCAAAAGTCTACAAGCAATAAATGCTGGAGAGGGTGTGGAGAAAAGGGAACCCTCTTACACTGTTGGTGGGAATGCAAACTAGTACAGCCACTATGGAGAACAGTGTGGAGATTCCTTAAAAAACTGGAAATAGAACTGCCTTATGATCCAGCAATCCCACTGCTGGGCATACACACTGAGGAAACCAGAAGGGAAAGAGACACGAGTACCCCAATGTTCATCGCAGCACTGTTTATAATAGCCAGGACATGGAAGCAACCTAGATGTCCATCAGCAGATGAATGGATAAGAAAGCTGTGGTACATATACACAATGGAGTATTACTCAGCCATTAAAAAGAATACATTTGAATCAGTTCTAATGAGGTGGATGAAACTGGAGCCTATTATACAGAGTGAAGTAAGCCAGAAAGAAAAACACCAATACAGTATACTAATGCATATATATGGAATTTAGAAAGATGGTAACAATAACCCTGTGTACGAGACAGCAAAAGAGACACTGATGTATAGAACAGTCTTATGGACTCTGGTGGAGAGGGAGAGGGTGGGATGATTTGGGAGAATGGCATTGAAACATATAAAATATCATGTATGAAACGAGTTGCCAGTCCAGGTTCGATGCACGATACTGGATGCTTGTGGCTGGTGCACTGGGACGACCCAGAGGGATGGTATGGGGAGGGAGGAGGGAGGAGGGTTCAGGATGGGGAACATTGTATACCTGTGGTGGATTCATTTTGATATTTGGCAAAACTAATACAATTTTGTAAATTTAAAAATAAAATTAAATTTAAAAAACCAAAGATTTAGCATTATAATATTTCTTTGCTTAAATTCAGCTTTGTTTGATGTTAATATAGACAATCCAGCTTTAACTTATAGTATGTTTTCCTTTAAGCCCATGTTCACACATGGAAACACAGACATACACACATATATAAGTATACAATAAGAATGTACTTATGTGAATGAATATGGAGAGAAAGTGTAATATTTCATTTTAAATAAAGCTTTGTACATAATATCTTTATTTTGAATACAAATGTCATGTATTCATACATCTATGAATACCAGAATGTATATGGAAATGTTGAAAAATTGTTGCTGCTGAATATGCTTTTTGTAGGAAACTTTAAAACTATAGCTAAACTCTTTGATGTCACTATTGTCATCAGAGAATACCTTAGTGAAGAAAGGCCACGATAAAAATTATTTCCTGCTCCATTGCCCCTTTATATCCTATTTGCAACAACTGAAAGATTCTTATGTCAGGTGTAAAGTGGCAACTGAAAATTAGGAGGAAAACTGTTGTAATTCTTTTTTCTTCTGTGAATATACTAAATGTCTCTTTGTCAGTGTTTACAACATACCTAGGTTTCTAATAATGCACAAACTACATTGAGAAGAGTTGATCTGTTCATATATATCACCTAAACAATGGATCAGACACTTAGTTATTTTTTATTTAACAGAATATTATTGGTATTTTACACATTGTCAATTATTAATACTTGATGTTATAGTATTCATTTCCATTTGTCATCACCTGCTTGCTGAAATGTCTCAAGATCTTAGTAACTAACTCTTTTTGGAGAATTCTATACATGAAGCAAAAGACAATAGTGAAATGCAACCCCATATACTCATTACCCAGATTCTACAATTTTTAGCATGTTGCTTATCAATTTTTATCTATAATTAATTAGAGTAATTAGAACCCCAAGCTTAAATGATTTCACTGTAAACTCTGAAATTGTGTTTCTAAAAGATGAAGACTTTTAAAAATATAATCACAACAGTATTATAACAAAATCTTATAATATTGGTTAGATTCTCCAGTGTTCTTGCCTGGAGAACCCCAGGGACAGGGGAGCCTGGTGGGCTGCCGTCTATGGGGTCGCACAGAGTCAGACACGACTGAAGCGACTTAGCAGCAGCAGCAGATTATCCATTATCCAATTATAATTGCCATCAATAATGCAGTATGTGTTTGTACTCTTCAATCTCTTATCTTTTCCTTTATATTGGTTTACTTAAACTGGAATCCAGTCAAGGTCCAAACTGAATTTTGTTTCTGTATTCTCAAAGCTCCTTTAATATTGAGGACCCTTATGCCATCTTATTTAAACTTACAGTTAAAAAAAAAAAAAACCACACAAATCTTTTGTCCTGTGAAGTTTCCCACATTCAGGATTTTGCTAATTACACCTTCAAAGAGACTTTTGATATGTTTATTTTACCTATAGTTATGTTAAACCAGAAGTGAGGGAATGACTTGATTGAATTTAGGTTCTACATTACGGTAAACTTTTTGAAATATGGTATTCTGTACTTCCAAATTATGACAACTTGATCCATCCATCTATCCATTCATGAAGTTTCCTATTAACTTTTCATTTAATGATATTAGCAATTATAGATTACTTTTGGTTAGAGCTATTATTTTGGGTGATGTTACTATTATCAGTATTATTACAGATTTTGATATCATTTGCTATCTTTGTAAAAATTTTCTTTTTTTTAATTTTTTAACTTTACAATATTGTATTGGTTTTGCCATATATCAAAATGAATCTGCCACAGGTATACATGTGTTCCCCATCCTGAACCCTCCTCCCTCCTCCCTCCCCATACCATCCCTCTGGGTCGTCCCAGTGCACCAGCCCCAAGTATCCAGTATCAAGCTGTGGTACATATACACAATGGAATATTATTCAGCCATTAAAAAGAATACATTTTAATCAGTTCTAATGAGGTGGACGAAACTGGAGCCTATTATACAGAGTGAAGTAAGCCAGAAAGAAAAACACCAATACAGTATACTAACGCATATATATGGAATTTAGAAAGATGGTAACAATAACGCTATCTTTGTAAAAATTTTCTAAGTGTACATATTATTCTATGCACTGAAATATTTGAGTGATGTATGTAGTACATATACTCCACTGGTCAGATTGATTTTCTATTCAATATATCTTGGATTTGGGCCTTTAAATTTTTTAAAATTCAATACAAAAAGCCCACACAAAATATTAGTATCCAAACAAAGGGTACAGAGAAGATAAAAAGTGTCATCTTCCATGTATCTTGACTAAAGATAGTCAAGAAGTTGTTTCATGCTTCTCCTATACCTTGTCTGTGTTTGTTTCAGAAGATGAACAACAATGGATCTAGACCAACAATGGATCTAGACCTTTTAAATAATTTTTTTTGCCAACTGGCAGTATGTTGTTTTGTTGTTGTTCAATTGCTAGGTCATGTCTGACTCTTTGCAATTCCATGGACTGCACATACAGGCTTTCCTGTCCTCCACTATCTCCAGGAGTTTGCTCAAGTTCAATTCCGTCAAGTCAGTGATGCTATCTAAACATCTCATCCTCTGCCACCTCTTATTCTTTTGCCATCGATCTTTCCCAGCATGGGTCTTTCCCAGGGTTTTTTCCAATGAGTTAGCTCTTTGCATCAGGTGGCCAAAGTATTGCAGCTTCAGCATCAGTCCTTCCAATGAATATTCAAAGGACACTAAAAGGACACTGCATGAGGAAGGGATATTTCCAACTAGCTGCTCAGTGGGCTCCTGCAGTGCAGACAGCTTCTCTAGTACATAATCTTATAGCAGGCATCACACAGCACCACCTAGCACCCATCACCCTCCCTTAGCACACGACTCTGGAGGTTTTGCTGATGATACTCCTCCCCATGAATGGTTTTACCAGGCTCCTAGAGGGTGAATTTCTGATGAAATCACTTCTCTGCATTCAGTGAACATTAGCAATGCCCTCTCCAAAGGTCTGGCTCTCACTTCAAGGTGGTGTGTGTGTGTGTGTGTGTGTGTGTGAGAGAGAGAGAGAGAGAGAGAGAGAGAGAGAGAGAGAGAGAGAGAGAGACAGGTTTTCCTTAGGGCATCCAATCTCAGCCTTAAGACTTCTGGCTTCTCCTAATATTTGCAATTTCTGTATGTCTCAGAGTTTCTTTTACTTCTAGCCAATTATTTTTTCCAGTTTCCTGATATAGTAAATAATTCTTCTAACTTTCAAAGTTGAAACACTGTGTAATTTCTCTTTCTTGATTGGACTTCAACTGATACAACAGGTATATCTATAGTTCTTTCAATTTTGCTGCTATTTCATGTGTGTGTGCTCAGTCGTGTCCAACTCTTTGAGACCCCATGGACTGCAGCCTACCAGGCTCCTCTGTCCATAGAATTTTCCAGGAAAAAATACTGGATTGGGCTGCCATTTCCTACTCAGTGTTGCAAAATATGACTTCTCCATGATTTCTTTATCCATTTTTCTGTTGATTTTTTCCTCCTATCACAAATAATGCTTCTATGAGCATTTCTGGTACACAAATAGAAGTGTCTAGAATATAGAGGAATCTCTGAAATTTCTTGAATATTATAGAAAAAGCTAATTGTTTATCAACATGATTTATAAATTTAGGTAAGTGAGCAACATATGAAGATTAAGTTACTTCATATTTCACCAATAGATGGTATGTCAAACAGTTTTAAAAAATTATTCATTTATTTTTGGTTGTGCTGGGTCTTCTTTACTATTCAAGCTTTTTCTCTAGTTGTGGTGAGCAGGGCCTACTCTGTAGGTGGGTTTTGTGAACGTCTCACTGTGGTGGCTTCTTTTGTAGAGCTTGGACCCTAGGCACACAGGCTCAGTAGCTGCTACACTGAGGCTCAGTAGTTACTGCTCCCAGGCTCTAGAGCACAGGCTCAGTAGCTGTGGCACATTGTCTTCATCGTTCTACAGCATGTGGAATCTTCCTGGATTAGGGATTGAACTTGTGTCTCCTGCATTGGTCTTCCCTGGTGGCTCAGTATGTAGAGTCTTCCTGTATCTCGGGAGACCTGGGTTCAATCCCTGGGTAGGAAAGATCCCCTGGGGAAGGAAATGGCAACCCACTCCAGTATTCTTGCCTGGAGAATTCCAGTAACAGCGGAGGCTGGTGGGCTACAATCCATGAGGTCACAAAGTCTGACAGGACTGAGTGACTAACACTTTCACTTTCTTTCCTGTTTTACTTTTTTTTCTCCCTACAAAGTTGTTTACCTTTTAAAATTATTACTGATTTCAGGGAGTTCTTTATATATCATGGACATTAATTCCTTTTAAATTACATGTCTTGTTAGTCACTTTTCAGTCTGTTTTATTTTGCTTTCTTTAGAGTATATTTCAATCAATAGAAAGCTTAATTTTAAAACAATGAGATTTATCAGAGATTTAAAGTTTATAAAGATCAGAAAGAGCATTATTTTATATTGTCTTCTAAAGGTTTGTGTATGTGTTTAAGCCACATGGCTTGATTTTTTTTTTTAACCCATGTGGATTGTTTTTAGTGTTTTATGTAAAAGTTTGATTTTTTTTCCATGTTGACAATCATTGTCCCAGGACCAGATGTTGATAATCCTTAATTTTCCATACTGAAATGCTATGAAAACTCTGTCATAAATAAGATTTTTACAGATTTATAGGTCTACTCCTCATTTCTCTTTTCTCTTGATTTATTATAACACCTATAATATACTTTTAATTAAGCTCCCATTTTAAAAGGACAGTGCTTATTCATTGTACTTCTTGTCAGGCATGCCATAGTTTGTTTCCGTGATTTGCTTTTCAATATAAAAATAGAGGTCTTCATGTGAATTTAAAACTTTGTTGTCATAAAAAACTTTGTTGACATTTTGGCCTGAATTGTAATGTATCTATATAAATCAATTTTTTGTTTTCTCTAGGGTACTAAATGTTTTCAAGTACTTTTCATAGCTATGTAGGTATTCTGAAGCTGGAGATTAAGAAGCATTGCCCTGGTTTTCCTAGTTTTCTTTAAGGATTATTCATTTATTAGTAGTCTCCTTATAATTAGCTTCTACTGTTAACCCAGCAAGATCTTTGTCTCCTCAAGATTTTTTTTTAAACAATACTTAAACTCTCAAATAACATCACCTCTAATTTTTACATGCTTGCTCTTTAGGACATGAACAACATTCTCTCAATGCGTTAAGATAAAACAAAAACTTTAGTCTACCCTGTGTGTTTAACAGTGTGACTAACACTGTTCCTAGCAGAAGTGTAGCAGAGTATTTCTTGGGGAAATTTGGAAAGTTGAAAAGTGGACATTGAGTAGTTCTGTGGGGATTTGTTCTTTCCACCCCCAACCATCTGCCTGGGATTCCAATTATTAATAGAAGTTTTCATTGCAATCCCCATAGGAAGTGATTCCTTGAACAGTTCTTCAGTGATGGAGCTAGTCTAGCCCTTTGTGTACCAGGTGAGAGCTGAATCCTATATTAGGAGAAAATTCAGAATTAGAGGCTACTAAACAGACAATAACGGAGAAGGCAATGGCACCCCACTCCAGTACTCTTGCCTGGAAAATCCCATGGGCGGAGGAACCTGGTGGGCTGCAGTCCATGGGGTCGCTAAGAGTCGGATACGACTGAGCAACTTCACTTTCACTTTTCACTTTCATGCATTGGAGAAGGAAATGGCAACCCACTCCAGTGTTCTTGCCTGGAGAATCCCAGGGACGGGGGAGCCTGGTTGCCTGCCATCCATTGGGTCGCACAGAGTCGGACATGACTGAAGTGACTTAGCAGCAGCAGCAGACAGACAATAAAATGTTGTATACTGGAAATAAAGAAAAAAATCAACAGCTGAGCCACTTCACTTTTATTTGGTTTAATTTCACAATTAAACCATCGCCTAAATGTTTTGACAAAATTCAAGACTGTGATAAATATAGATACAATAGAACAGACAGTAGGCCAATAAACAGCAAAGGAAACCTTTTTGCTCCAGAAGATCAAGATTATACACCTATACTGTTATCTTTTCACAGTGTTGAAAGTGTTAGTAGCTAAGTTGTGTCCAACTCTTTGCGACCCCATGAACTGCAGCCCTCCAGGCTCTTCTGTCCATGGAACTCTCCAGGCAAGAATACTGGAGTGGGTTGCCATTTCCTTCTCCAGGGGATCTTCCCAATCCAAGGACTGGAAACCAAGCCTCCAGCATTGCAGGCTGATTCTTTACCATCTGAACCACCAGGGAAGTTATCTTTTCAAAAGGTCATTGCAATTCACTAATCTTTATTTGCTAATATTCAAGCAAATTCCAGTAAATATCACAGTAATTTAGCAATATATTGCAATACCCTATGAACCAAACTATGGTCTTTTTTTCCCCATAAAGATGTGAGGAATTTGAATCACCATTTGAAAGGTGAATGCAACATTGAGTAGACTGTTCTTTTTCTGTTTAATAGTGAGTGGCTGGAGATGATACAACATCAGCAATCAACATCTCCACTAATTTGTAATATTCATGAAACATGCACATTTCCAGGCAAGCCACCAAAGATTTAAATTACACTATAAAACCCATTTTAGTGATGAAGATTATGCTTTTGGCAAAAATTTAAGGACTTTTTTTGGTAATTTGAATAGAAATGAGTATGGGCTCTATTATAAAATGCATCATATTTATAGAAAAATAGGTTTCTAAAAGTAATTTTGTATTACCTGAAATACTTTCTTATGGAAAAGTGGAGCATTTCCTACTTAGTGGGATTAAACTTGTTGCACATCGTGTCTCATTTTAGGTGAATACTTCTTCATACTTTACAGAATTTTACATCCTATATTCCATTTTGTGTGTGTGTATTATAGTTAAACCTTCACTTAAAACTTGATCTGGAGGTAGACGATCTTAGTATGTTATATGTAAACTATTTTAAATCAACCTGACTTATCTGTCTAGCATAAATTATTTCAGGACCTGAATGTACTATGTCACCTTATAGTAAATTGGAAAAAGTGAAGATAAAGCACAAAAGTTGGGGGGGGGCATTGTAAGTAAAAACTAATTTGATTAATCTAATTGCATAGCAGTTGCAAGGTGAAAAAGTATAATTACAATCAGTAACAGAGGTAAGTAGAGTCATAGAAACCAAACCAGACACATATGTTAGGCTGGGGATTTAGGAACTTATTCATTACAATGTGCTGCTTTTATGAAGATTAACATTAAAATAATTAAAAATTAAGAGCATTTTCTCTTTTTTTCCTTAAATTTTTTTTGACGTGGACTATTTTTAAGTCTTTATTGAATTTGTTACAACACTGCTTATTTTGTTTGTTTTTTGCCATGAGGCTTATGGAATCTTAGCTCCCCAACCAGATATTGAACTTGTATTCCCTTCATTGGAAGGTGAAGTCTTAACCACTGGACCACCAGGGAAGTCCTATAATTCTGTATTTTCTTAGAACATTCCTTTAGCAACTTATAATATTAAACTTAGTTTATAATCGCTAAAATACAGTGGTGGAATATTCAATTGATCTGACTTATATGATAGCTGAGACCAAAACTCATTTTACATAAGCTAACATGTAATTCAAGTCATATCTATAATAGTAGGAGGAGGAAAAGAAATCGTTTCATATAGTAGTGCAGACCATCATTTTAATTTCCTTTAATATTGTCAAGTTGATTGGAAAAGGTAACTATCTTTTCCAGTGAAAATTAAAATGAAGCATGTAGATTTCACAGGGGTATAATTTAAAGTTAGGTATAACTAAAAATATTTGAGATTTGGTCAGTAGGTTCAAGTTCTAATATGTGTGTATATGTTTAAGTCTTTAATTTTTCAAGAGCAATTTTAGATTTACAGCAAAATTTAGAGAAGGGTACAGAGATTTCCAATATATTCCCTGCCCTAACACATGCATAATTTTCTCTATTCTCTTCATTACTCATCAGGATGGTACAGTTTTACCAAAGAAGAACCTACATTGATACATAATCACACAAAAATCACAGTTTATCTTGGGATTCAATTTGATGCTATATTCTATGAGTTTGGGCAAATGTATAATGTCATCAATATCCTTATAATATCATAGAGTATTTTCATTGCCCTAAAAAGCCTCCACAGCAGTTAGATGGAAAAACAATGGAAACAATGAGAGACTTTTATTTTCTTGGGCTCCAAAATCACTGCAGATGGTGACTGCAGTCGTGAAATTAAAAGACACTTGCTCCTTGAAAGAAAGCTATGACAGACCTAGACAGCATATTAAAAAACAGAGACATTGCTGACAAAGGTCCATCCAGTCAAAGCTATGGTTTTTCCAGTAGTCATGTATGGATATGAGATTTGGACTATAAAGAAGTCTGAGCACCGAAGAATTGATGCTTTTGAACTGTGGTGTGGAGAAGACTTGAGAGTCCCTTGGCCTGCAAGGAGATCCAACCAGTAGATCCTAAGGGAAATTAGTCTTGAATATTCATTGGAAGGACTGATGCTGAAGCTGAAGCTCCAATATTTTGACTACCTGATTGAAACAACTGATTCATTGGAAAAGGCCCTGATGCTGGGAAAGATTGAAGATGGGAGAAAAAGGGGACTACAGAGGATGAGATGATTGGATGGCATCACCAACTCGATGGACATGAGTTTGAGCAAGCTCCCAGAGTTGGTGAAGGACAGGGAAACCTGGTATGCTGCAGTCCATGGGGTCACACAGAGTCGAACACGAATGAGTGACTGAACTGAACTGACTGAAAAAGCCTCCATGTTCTGCTTCTTTTCTCCCCAGGCCATCTTTGACGCACCACTGACATTTTTATTTTCTCCATAATTTTACTCTTTTAAGAATGTCATATACTTGGAATCATACAGTATGCAGCCTTTTCAGATCGACTTCTTTCAGTTATTAAATTAATATACATTTATGTTCCCTCCATCTCTTTTCGTGGCTCGAAAGCTCTATTCCTTTTATCCCATTGTTTCTATGTACCATGGTTTATTTATTTACTATAAATATTTTAAAATTTTATTTATTTATTTGACTGCATGAGGTTTTAGTTGTGGCCCAAAGAATCTTCAACCTTCTTTGTGGCATGTGGGATTTTTTAGTTGCAACATGTGGGATCTAGTTCCCTGAGCCGGGATTGAACCTGGGGTCTCTGCATTGGGAATGTGGAGTTTTTGCCACTGAGCCCCCAGGGAAGTCCCTACTATAAATATTTGTGTTCATATTTTTGTGCAGACAAGTTTTCAACTCCTTTAGGTAAGTATGAAGGAGAACAATCATTGAATCATATGAAAAGAATACATTTAGTTTCTTAAGAAACTGCCAAACTGTCTTCCAAAATATCTGTAATATTTTTCATTCCCACTAGCAATGAATGAGAATTCCTGTTGCTGCACATCTTTTTTAGCATTTAGTGTTCTCTGTGTTCTGAGTTTTGTCTAATTACTGTGTAGTAAAATCTCATTTTAATTTGCATTTTTAAAATATCATTTTAATTTTCAATTAATTTGTATTTGAAAAGATGTAGAGCATCTTTTCCCATGATCATTTTTCATTTATATGTCTTCTTTGGTGAGGTGTCTGTTAATATTTGATCTATTTTTCAATCAAGTTGTTTTTGTTCTTGTTGAGTTTTAAGAGATTTGTGTGTATTTGGATAGCAGTACTTTATAAGACATAGCTTGCAAATATTTCCCCTCAGTCTGTGGATTGTCTCCTTATTCTCTTTACATTACCTTTTGCAGACCAAAAGTATTTGATTTTTTAAAGAAGCCCGGCTTATCAAATGTTTCTTTTATGCATCATGCCTTTGGTATTGTATCTTAAAAGTCATGGCCATACCCAAGTATACTTTCTCCTATGTTGTTTTCTGGGAACTTTTGTGTTTTACATTTAGGCTTCTGATCCATTTGGAATTGATATTTGTCAAGAGTGTAAGGTCTGAGTCTAGATTAATTTTTTTGTATGTCCAGTTATTCCAGGGTTATTTGTTGAGAAGACTATGATGCATTGTAATGCCCTGTTCCTTTGTCAAAAATCAGGTGACTATATCTATGTGAGTCTATTTCTGGACTTTCTATTCTATTTGTCTCTTCCTTCAATACTGTTCTGATTAAATTAGCTTTAGCTAATGAGCAATGGCAACCCACTCCAGTACTCTTGCCTGGAAAATCTCAGGGGCGGAGGAGCCTGGTAGGCTGCAGTCCATGGGGTCGCTAAGAGTCTGACACGACTGAGCGACTTCACTTTCACTTTTCACTTTCATGCATTGGAGAAGGAAATGGCAACCCACTCCAGTGTTCTTGCTTGGAGAATCCCAGGGACGGGGGAGCCTGGTGGGATGCCGTCTATGGGGTCGCACAGAATCGGACACAACTGAAGCGACTTAGCAGCAGCAGCAGCAATGAGCTTTACATTAAGTCTTGAAGTGGGGTAAGGTCAGTCTACGACTTTGTTCTTTTCTTTACTGATTATGTTAATTATTCTAGATCCTTCGTCTCTTCATATATAGTTTACAGTCAGTTTGTGGATATTCACAAAATAATTTGTTGGTATTCTGGTTGGGATTGCATTGTATCCATAGCTCAGGTGAAGAAGAACAGACATTTTGATAATGTCAAGTTTTCCTATCTATAAGCATGGAATATCTCTCCACTTATTTACTTGTTCTTTGATTGTGTGATCCAACGAGTCCATTCTAAAGGAGATCAGTCCTGGGTGTTCTTTGGAAGGAATGATGCTAAAGCTGAAACTCCAGTACTTTGGCCACCTCATGTGAAGAGTTGACTCATGGGAAAAGACTCTGATGCTGGGAGGGATTGGGGGCAGGAAGAGAAGGGGACGACAGAGGATGAGATGGCTGGATGGCATCACCAACTCGATGGATGTAAGTTAGTGTGAACTCTGGGAGCTGGTAATGGACAAGGAGGTCCGGCGTGCTGCAATTCATGGGGTTGCAAAGAGTCGGACACCACTGAGCGACTGAACTGATTGTGTTCATTAGAGTTTTGTATTTTCCTCACATAGATCTTGCAGATATTTTGTTAGATCTATAACGAAATACTTCATTTTGGGAATTGTAATGTAAATGACATTGTGTTTTTAATTTCAAATTCCACCTGTTCGTTGTTCACATATAGGGAACATGTATCTTGCAATATCTTGTTATAATGTCTTATTAATTTCATGAGTCTAATGTTTTTCTACATGTGTATATAGTTTTGCTTGTGAATGTGTATATGTTTTCAGTTTATAAAAATGTTGGTATTGAAAATATCTGATAATAATTGAATTTTTATTTTTGTAATTGTTGACAGTTTGGCTATTTCAGGTTTCCTCTATAGAAGTAAGGTACTTGAAAGCTGAATAAAATAATTGTGTTAGGAAAGTAATCATAATTTCTATACACATTCCAGGAAATTATAATAATATCTATTTAACTTTCAGGGGAAATTTTTGTGCTATATAATTTGCTATTGTAATATTAAGTGATTTAGTGCTGCAGTTTGATAGGAATTTGTGTCATGGAAAATGCAACTAAATGAAAATTTTCTGTATAAAATGGATGTGTAAGAATTATACAAAAAAGTTTCTGTATAAACATGAAAATAGTAGCAGTTCTAGCTTCTTACAGGTGACTCATGCTGAAAGCTCAGCTTCTCTGTACACTGGTGTCAAACTGAATCTCAGAGACAGAGTTTTGGGCAAAGTAGAAAAGGATAGCTTTATTGCTTTGCCAGGCAAAGGGGGACATGTTGGACTAATGCCCTGAAAACCGTGTGTCCCGACTTGGAGAAGATAGTGAGATGTTTTATAGTAATTATTTGAAGAGGGTGCGATCAGCTCATGGACATTCTTCTAATGGGTTGGTGGTGAAGTAAGGAGAAGTCAGCATCATCAGCTTTCAGGCCCTAACGGTCTGGGGTCTACATGTTTGTGGGCCACATAGCATCATTAATTGTTAACTTCTCCTACCTGGAGGGGGTTTCAGTCTCTGCCAAATAGCTCAAAGATATTGTTGTGTATATCCCTTTAGAGGGAAACTGGATCTTGCCCCAACATTGCTCTTGACTGTTGTTTCTCCCTAGTTTCACATCCCGTCCCTTCCCTAATTAACAACTGCTTGAAACTGCCCATCGGAACTCAGGGAAGGTCATGGAGGTTGAATGAAGGCTGTCCTATAATCAAGAATATGGGGGACACAGAAAGTCTTTATTCCCAGGAGCCCCCACAGGGCCCTGCACGGTATCAAAACTAAACTGTGAAACTACTTTTGGAACTTATTGCCCTAGATTAACTCTGTGTTTCCTTCTGAGATTTTAATTTATATAAATCCTATAAAGGTCACTGCACATTATTCAGCACACCTATCAGTCTAGTCATAAGGCAATCAAGTAGCATACAGAGATTTGATTAAATTTTCTCAGAAAATTTGATGGAGTGAAAGTCCCTGAGCTTGAGTGTAAAAAATATAGTTGAAAACTTTAAGCACAATCTGTGTATTAGTCAAAGGAGCAAGTTTCATTTCCAATGCTACAGTGACTGTCAGTTGAATTTTATGAGTATTTACTGTTGCCAGAGATAAGAGGGTTTGAGGGTAGAAGAAATTAATGAACTCGCTTTGATTGTTGTTGTTTAAGAAGAAGAAACTGTAAGTGTAAATATGAATATATGGGCACTGAAAGTAAGCACACATGGAAAAATCTCTTGATTCCAATAGAATTCCTAGAAGAAATAACATTAAATCAAAATTTAAAGAGTGAGAAATAGGTTAATAAAGTTAATTGGAATAAACGTTAAGGGAGAAGCTTTTGCTTATTTCTTGCTCAAGTATTTAGTACATTTCTTAAGATAAATTAATTAATAAACGTTTATTTTAAAAGAAGTAATTTGAGCAAAAGGAACAATACAAAAAATCATTGAAACATGAAATAATATAATGTACATAGTTTTACTTGGAGCTCCATGTAAATAAAGGGTAAAATTTAAGGTTGAAAGTTGTGACACGTATCCTGCACAGGGAAAATACCATCCATCCTCATTTTCACTGAATGTCTTCTTTGGAAGAATGTTTATTCAGATTCACCACCTATACGTTAATCACTTTTTTCTATTGAGTTGCATGAGTTTCTAAAGTATTTTGGATATTGATTCCTCTTTCAGATACATGTCTTGAAAATGTTTTTTCCATTCTATAAATTGCTCACATAATGTATTCCAGAGCTATTTACATCATTTTTTTTTATTTCTGTGACTACCCAGATTGATTTGTACTTCATTAAATAAAACTAATCATCAGACTAGAATAGTATTTAAAATATCTTCAACAGATAAATATAAGTATCCTTACAATAAAATGATTTATTAGGGTTCTTAGAACAGTTTGTGATGTCCCAAAACAATGACAGTAATAACATCAAAGATCACAGATCTTCATAAATATATATACAATAATAATTAAAAATTTGAAATATTGCAAGAATTATTCTTGTGTCTCTGTGTCACACAGAGACATGATATGAGAAAATGCTGTTGGAAAAATGGTGCCAATAAATTTGCTTCATGCAGGGTTGCCACAAACCTTCAATTTGTAAAAAATACATCTGCAAAGCGTAATAAAGCAAGGTGTGCTTGTATTACTAAGTGCAAGAAGCCAACCTGAGAAGGGTTGTGTACTATATTACTCTAATTATATGACATTCTGGAAAAGACAAGAGTATGAAGACAGTAAAAAGTTCAGCAGTTGCTAGAGGTTTGCATGGAGGGAGGATGAATAGATTTAGCATAAATAGTTTTAGGGCAGTGAATTATTCTGTATGATAGTTAATGGTGGATGTATATTATGTCCAATGCAATAATATATCCATTTGTCAAAATCCAGAGAAGGTACAATTCAAAGAGTGAATTCTAATATAAATTATGGATTTTCATTAATAGTAATGCATCAGTATTGGCTCATCAATTGTAACAAGTGCCAGATGCTGATAACAGGGAAAACTGTATGCATGTGGGGATACAGTGGGTGTATGGGAACTCATTTATTTCCTTGGGCTCCAAAATCACATATATGGTGACTGCAGCCATGAAATTAAAAGACAATTTCCTCCTTGAAAGAACAGCTATGACAAACCTAGACAGCATATTAAAAAGCAGAGACCTTACTTTGCTGACAAAAGTCCTTCCAGTCAAAGCTATGGTTTTTCCTGTTGTCATGTATGGATGTGAGAGTTGGACCATAAAGAAAGCCAAGTGCCAAAGAATTGATGCTTTTGAACTGTGGATTGCAAGGAGATCAAACCAGTCAATTCTAAAGGAATCAGTCCTGAATATTCATTGGAAGGACTGATGCTGAAGCTGAAGCTCCAATACTTTGGCCACCTGATGTGAAGAACTGACTCATTGGAAAAGACCCTGATGCTGGGAAAGACTGAAGGCAGGAGGAAAAGGGGACGACAGAGATGAGACGGTTGGATGGCATCAGTGACTTGATGGACGTGAGATTGAGCAAGCTTCAGGAGATGGTGATGGACAGGGAAGCCCGGTGTGCTGCAGTCCATGGGGTTGCAAAGAGTCAGACATGACTGAGGGACTGCACTGAACTGATGGGAATTCATTGTACTTGGATGCTTAAATTTTCTTTAAATATAAAAATCTTCTAAAAAAATAATAAAATAAATAAAAAATAAAGTATATAAATTTAAAAATACATTGTGATATTAAATTTTCCTCAGAGATACCCTGTTGTTCTTAACAGTTGCAAAGTGAAATGATTAGGAGAGTTTTTATAAACAATTTACCAACACAAATGGTCAATGAATTTTGTGAAAAGGAATGCCATTTATTTTCAATTAAATGATGAAAATGAATCATTTTCAGTATATTCACATAAAATAAATGCTTCAAAGTTATTTGGTAAGAAGAACATGCATTAAAATTATTTCACTAAACATTTTAAAAGACTTCCTTTTCACTTTTCCTTTGGAAAAAAGTGGCTCATTTCCAATTTCTGCAAATGTTTCTTCTTTAAAGTACTTTTTGATTGGTACTGAGGTTTATGTTCATAAAACTTCAAAAATAAAACCTTTAGTATAAATTATTCATTATAAAATTTCAAAATTCTATTGCCATTCAATGATTATCTTTTGATATTTAGTTTAGAATAGAAATCAAAATGTTTAAATTATTGTCTTAGTTTCACAAGAAATAAAGAACTGTCTATTAAATCATTTGTATAGAAGATAACAGCAACAATAGAAAACAATTCAAGCAGAAAAGATTGTTTTCAAATAAATGGTACTTTGGAATCTTCTCATTTTGATTATTGGTCATATCTAATATTGGTATATGTTACTTAGAATTATTCCTCTAGAACACCTCTAGGGTTTCCCAATGTATATGCATTTTTAGTTTCAGAAATATCTAAAAAAAATGGACCTGGTTTGTATTAACAGTTAGAAAACTCGAAAATCTCAGAGGCTTAACACAACAAAATTTTATGTCTCCATCTTCACTCCATGTCTATTTCAGGTTAACAAGAAGGTTTGTGCTCATTGTAGGTGGTCAGACTCCCAGACTGACAGCTGCTCCATCTGGAAACATGATTCTCGGATCATCACAGCAGGGAGGAGATCAGAATGGGGCAGGGCACTCCTGCGTTTTCAAGCTTTTGTTCAAAAATGACACATATCACTTTATACTCACATTTTGTAGACTGAAGCAAGTCATTTGGGCACAGCAAACTTCAAAAGAGACAGTTCTAGCTTATGCCTGAAAATCAGAGTGAGATATTAACACTCTGATTAGTACTTATGACAACACAATTCGTGGTACAGTTTGTTTGCTGGTAAAATATATATATAAATTTCTGTCAGAAAAACAATGAGTTTTAGTTGCTTAGTGACACCAGTAAGTGAATAGAGTGTGTGTGAAAGCTTTTTTTTCTACAGTCTTTGTATCCAAAAGTCATATTTGCACACTCCTCTTTTCTCAGGAGAGATATTTATATTACTGCCATGCTTGAAAACCTAGTTTTGAGATAAGAAAGACAGAAAAAGGGAGAAAGAAATGAGGTTAATAAAAGAGAAAATAAAGACACAAAAGAGAAAAAAATAAGGAAGAGGAAGAATGAATAAGAAGGAAATGAAGCAATAAAATAATGAAAGGGAAGAGATAGGAAAAAGAATAGAAGGACAAAGAGACTTTTAGGAGAGTCTTAAATTTTTGAGTTTCATTTGCAAAAATTCAAATCTGGGCTCTTTTATTGTAAAGACTACTAAACTCAATTTCAGAAAATAGTTTCTAAAACATAGTTTGTTTGTTTTTTTTCCATCGTATAGGGTATAATTGTGGTTATTTCTAACATGTGAACACGTGCAAATTCATACCTGAGGGTTCTTATAACCTTTGACCTGCCAATACTTTTCTGTGGGCATATTTAGCTAATTATTCATACCCTGGACACCAAGTTTTGTTTCTTTGCTGTCTACTTATTTACAAACCTGCAAAAGACAGGAAGTATTTTCTCATATGGAATATTAATTGGAATAACCTGGGAGTTTGGCTGTATCTTTCCCAGATGGTGTTTTCTTTGAGTAAAGTGTTCCATTAGAAAGGGCAAGACTGCGGAGGGGCTATTATATTGAATATTCTTGTGCTGTGTGGAATAAAGGAATTCCTGAGGACAAGAACCATTCTGACTGATTAGAATGAAAGGCCAAAGAAAGAAGTAGATTATTGTAACCTTTATAGGAAAAATAACTTCTAAATTTTGACCTGACAACCTTGAAAATTAGGAAAAAAAAACACAAAAAACCTGATTTTAACAAATAGCTCTTTTTAAGTTGGTATACTTATTTCCTACCTGTCACATTTATCATTTGAACCACTATCATTTTCAACACAAGTTGAAACCTTAGAAAACATTTTAGGAAGAAAAGAAAGTGAAAGTGTTAGTCACTCGGTCATGTCCAACTCTTTGCGACCCCATGGACTGTAGCCTACAGCTCCTCTGCCCATGGAATTCTTCAGAAAGAATTCTGGAGTGGGTTGTCATTCCCTTTTCCAGGGGATCTTCTTGACCCAAGGGATTGAACCGCAGCTCCCACATTGTGGGAAGATTCTTTATGGTCTGAGCCAATAGACACTAACTAAATAAACTACTCATTTGGGGCTATTATTCAAATAAGAAATAAAATTATGTCCTCAGTCTCTACCCCTGATTACAAAAGAAAAGTATAGTTAGGTCTTAGTTTATTGTAAATCTATTTTGTTTGTATTACTGTTAAAAATCTGGAAGACTCCTTGAAACAGAACTGAAAGAAGTCTTTTAAATATAATTGGATGACTAAAGTCCTTATATTAGACAGCAGGGAAATTTTTAATTGTCTTTATCCATTTGGTTGGAAAATTTCTAACTTCCCCTAGAGTCTATCTTACACTGCCTCTTTCTTTTTCTAGATGTAGTGCTAACAAATTCATCATGATTCTCATCCATCATTTTTTCTTTCTAGCAGTAAAGCCTATAGTTTTTATTTGAGAAAATGACATTTTGGGGACTTAGGAGTTTGGGGACTGTTTCTCTTTCTGATGAACAATAATTGTAATTCACTGAGCATGGAGAAGTTAAACAAGGAAATGCAAATCTCTTAGCATACAAACCAGGTTCATATTTTTATAGCTGTATAGTAGGAATACTGATATTATACCCAACTGAAACTTTTTGAAGATTAGATGAGGTTATATATGTAAAGTTCTTGTTACAATATCTGGCATAAGTGGTTAATGCTCATATTATAATTTTTAAATTACATCTCTGTACACATACATGAGAGGGAAAAGACATGAAGAAACTTGGTCAAGCTCCAGGAACAAGAAAGTTGTTCCTTGCAATTAGCTGTAAGGTTTCTAATTAGAGGTGATCATAGAATTACTGCCAACACAATTAGGTGCATTATTTTCAGTATTATCACAATTATAAAGACACATGTAAAACATATATATATATATATATATACATATTTATGTGTGTATTTAAGATATGTACATGCTATGCTAAGTCTCTTCAGTCATGTCCGACTCTGTGTGATCCCATAGACAGTAGCCTACCAGGCTCCCCCGTCCCTGGGATTCTCCAGGCAAGAACACTGGAGTGGGTTGCCATTTCCTTCTCCAATGCATGAAAGTGAAAAGTGAAAGTGAAGTCGCTCAGTCGTGTCCGACTCTTAGCGACCCCATGGACTGCAGCCCACCAGGCTCCTCCATCCATGTGATTTTCCAGGCAAGAGTACTGGAGTGGGGTGCCATTGCCTTCTCCGAGATATGTACATACATCTATCCATATAGCAAGACATAAACACTTTTAAAATCAGTGTTTTGAGAATAGTGATGGAGTGTATTCTTTTGTGGGGCTTCCCAGATGGTTCAGCGGTAAAGAATTAGCCTGCAAAGCAGGAGATACCTGTTTTCATCCCTGGGTGGGGAAGATTTCCTGGAGGAGGCCTTGGAAATCCAAACCAGTATTGTTGCCTGGATAATTCTATGGACAGAGGAGCCTGGTGGACTATAATCCAAAGGGGTGCAAAGAGTTGGACACGACTGAAGGGATTTAGCACGCATGCACATATTCTTTTGCTGATATGTGCACATCTTAGTTTTATGATCCAAAAACAATAATAAATGTCAACTTGCAATCTCTAGTTAAAACTCCAACCTGAAATCTGAAACTCCCTACATCCCAATAGCATGGCTTTAAACTTGAACATGCAATCAATCATATTTAGTTACAGCACTGTTTTAGAACTATTAAACTTAGTCTAGATTTGATTATCTATTGGCAAATGAAAATCAGTTTAAAATAGAAAATGACTTTGACAATTAAGAAGAAAAAATTAAATTTAATCTATCACTTTAGTTTTATTATTAGCCCTTGTACCATAAACATTCACTTTTTTTTTTTTTAGCCTAACCAATAATTATCAGGTAAGCTCAATCCAGTAAAAGCAAACTTATTAAGACAGTGTATACAGAAGATGATTAGTACAAAAGGAATGATTAAGATGGAAAATAAAAGAAATATGGGATTTCCCCGGTGATCCAGTACTTATGACTCTGTGCTAACAATACAGAGAGCATGGGTTTGATCCCTGGTGGGAGCTAAGATCTCATATGTCTCTTTGCATGGCCAAAAAAATATAAATAAATAAATAAAAGAGACAAAGACATAAAATGTAATTCATTTTTCCTAGAAAATTGTTGAGTGAGACAGACATATATCAGTATTTCCTGTAAGAGATAGTAATAGTAGTAAAAATATAGCTTTAGCAATAATTCAAGCTTTGTGCTCTGCAAGGATACAGAAAAAAAGCTGAATTAAGGCGACAATACCAGAACTTGTACTCTGTTGTCTATGAACACCTCTGTTTTTCTAAAAGGGCTTCCCTGATAGCTCAGCTCATAAAGAATCTGCCTGCGGTGTGGGAGACCTGGGTTCTATACCTGGGTCAGGAAGATCCCCTGGAGGAGGGCATGGCAACCCACTGCAGTATTCTTGCCTGGAGAATTCCCATGAACAGCAGAGCTTGGCTGGTTACAGTCCATGGGGTCACAAAGAGTCGGACATGAACATTTTTATAACCTATTAACTATGTTTCTCTTTATTATACAACTATCATTTTTTATCTCCTTTAGAAAATAGACTTCTATAGGAAAGGTATAGATGAAATATTTTTAAAATGCCACTATTAATGGTCCCCTAACATGGTGAGGACTATGATTATTTGCCTTTTAAGAGACGTTATTTTTTGCTTGGGAAATGGAAAGTGAAAGAGCAGGACTTTGGAACTTCCTTTCTCTTCAGTAGTTCTTCAGTAAGCTCTCAAGCTGGACTGAGGGCAGACAATTATTTGCTTCTCTCGCAACATCTGGAGGTCAGGAGTTTTATTCTGCTCCAAGAAATAAACTAAGTTATCAGTTTATACTTTCTACATCATTTTCTCCCAGTTCTCAGAAAAATGTGAGTGAAAAGTTGTTCTTAATTTTACACTTTTATATCGATGATGGTACTAATTGCTTCTGTTTTCCCACATTTTATGTATACCCTTTGTAGAGCTCTACTTTTGTTTTACTTTGTCACATTATCACATGCCTCTGAAATACTCTTTTATCTAACAGGTTCCTCATCTATACAAAGTTATGTGCATATATGATTAAAAAACTTTAAAAGACCTAGAAATATATTTAATGGAAGATATAGGTCTATGTTGATCCTCCTCAATCTTTGTTACAGCTTAATAAGAACAAAAACTTCTCTTTTTCTTTTTGAGTCAATTTTAATTTTTCTTTATTTATAAATTAAAGTTTAAATAATAGGTGTATAATATGTTATGTCAAGTTTTGATTTCCTCTTATGATAGTTGAAGACTCAGATCAAATTTCCTTTTCATTTTTTGGGTACCAGTTTTAGACATACTAAACCATTTAAACATGAAAAGTAGGAAGTCAAGAAATACCTGGAATAACTGGGAAATTTGGCTTTGGAGTATAGAATAAGGCTAATAGAGTTTTGCCAAGAGAACGCACTGGTCATAGCAAACACCCTCTTTCAACAACACAAGAGAAGACCCTACACATGGACATCACCAGATGGTCTTTACCAAAATCAGATTGATTATATTCTTTGCAGCCAAAGATGAAGAAGCTCTATACAGTCAGCAAAAATAAGACTGGGAGATGACTGTAGCTCAGATCATGAACTCCTTACTGCCAAATTCAGACTTAAATTGAAGAAAGAAGGGAAAACCACTAGACCATTCAGGTATGACCTAAATCAAATCCCTTAAGGTTATACACTGGAAGTGACAAAAGCAACAAATAGATTCAAGGGAATAGATCTGATAGACAGAGTGCCTGAAGAACCATGGATGGAGGTACATGACACTGTACAGGAGGCAGGGATCTAGACCATCCCCAAGAAAAAGAAATGCAAGAAGCCAAATGGTTGTCTGAGGAGGCCTTACAAATACCTGTGAAAAGAAGAGAAGTGAAAGGTAAAGGAGAAAAGGAAAGATATACCCATTTGAATGCAGAGTTCCAGAGCATAGCAAGGAGAAATAAAAGCCTTCCTCAGTGATCAATGCAAAGAAAGAGAGGAAAACAATAGGATGGAAAAGACTAGAGATCTCTAAGAAAATTAGAGACACCAAGGGAACATTTCATGCAAAGATGGGCTCAATAAAGGACAGAAATGGTATGGACGTAACAGAAGCAGAAGATATTAAAAAGAGGTGGCAAGAATACACTGAAGAACTATATAAAAAAGATCTTCATGACCCACATAACCATGATGGTGTGATCACTCACCTAGAGCCAGACATCCTGGAATGTGAAGTCAAGGGGACCTTAGGAAGCATCACTATGAACAAAACTAGTGGAGGTGATGGAATTCCAGTTGAACTATTTCAAATCCTGAAAGATGATGCTGTGAAAGTGCTACACTCAATATGCCAGCAAATTCAGAAAACTCAGCAGTGGCCACAGGACTGGAAAAAGTCAGTTTTCATTCCAGTCCCAAAGAAGGGCAATGCCAAAGAATGCTCAGACTACCGCACAATTGCACTGATCTCACACACTAGTAAAGTAATGCTCAAAATTATCCAAGTCAGGCTTCAGAACTGCGTGAACTACCAGATGTTCAAGCTGGTTTTAGAAAAGGCAGCGGAATCAGAGATCAAATGACCAAAATCTGTTGGATCATCAAAAAAGCAAGAAAGTTCCAGAAAAACATCTACTTCTGCTTTATTCACTATGTCAAAGCCTTTGACTGTGTGGGTTATAACAGACTGTTGAAAATTCTTCAAGTGATAGGATTAACAGACCATCTGACCTCCCTCTTGAGAAATGTGTATGCATGTCATGAAGCAACAGTTAGAACTGGACATGGAACAACAGACGGGTTCCAAATAGGGAAAGGAGTGCGTCAAGGCTGTATATTGTCACACTGCTTATTTAACTAACATGCAGAGTACATCATGAGAAACGCTGGGCTGGAAGAAGCACAATCTGGAATCAAGATTACCTGGAGAAATAACCTCAGATTTGCAGATGACACCATCCTTATGGCAAAAAGCAAAGAACTAAAGAGCCTCTTGATGAAAGTGAAAGAGGAGAGTGAAAAAACTGGCTTAAAACTCAACATTCAGAAAGCTAAGATCATGGCATCTGGTCCCATCACTTCATGGAAAATAGATGGGGACACAATGAAAACAGTGACAGACTTTCTTTTCTTGGGCTCCCAAATCACTGCAAATGGAGACTGCAGCCATGAAATTAAAAGACACTTCCTCCTTAGGAGAAAAGCTATGACAAACCTAGACAGCATATTAAAAAGCAGAGACATTACTTTGCCAACAAAGGTCCATCTTGTAAAAGCTATGGAATTTTTCTAGTAGTCATGTTTGGATGTGAGAGTTGGACCATAAAGAAAGCTGAGTGTCCAACAATTGATGCTTTTGACCTGTGGTGTTGGCGAAGACTCTTGAGTGTCCCTTGGACTGCAAGGAGATCTAACCAGTCAACCCTAAAGGAAATCAGTTCTGATTATTCATTGGAAGGACTGATGATGAAGGTGAAACTCCAATACTTTGGCCACCTAATGTGAAGAGCCTCTTCATTGGAAAAGACCTTGATGCTGGTAAAGATTGAAGGCAGGAGGAAAAGGGGACGACAGAGGAGATGGTTGGATGGCATTACCGACTCAAAGGACATGAGTTTGAGTAAACTTCATGAGTTGGTGATGCACAGGGAAGCTTGGTGTGCTGCAGTCCATGGGGTCACAAACAGTCGGACAAGACTGAGTGACTGAACTGACTGACTGATCTATCTTACACAGGGAAGTGTACTTAAGTCAATCCCAATTCCCTAATTCATCCCATACCCACTACCCCTCACCACCATGACTGCATGTCTCTTCCCTATGTCTGCATCTCTATCTTTCCCTGATATGCCTTTTATAATAGATACAAGTAAACAAGCAAAAGAAGGAAGAAGAAACATCATGTAAACACCAACACATTAACTCTGCTAAAGTGAAAAAAACTATCCCAACCCATAGAATTTACAACACTAAGAGTAAACCTTAAGGTAAATTTTGAAATTTGAGTGATTATAATATGTCAGGGTTTCCCTGGTATCTCAGCTGGTAAAGAAACTGTCTGCAATGCAAGAGACCCTGGTTCGATTCCTGGGTCGGAAAGATCCCCTAGAGAAAGGATAAGCCTCCCACTCCAGTATTCTTGGGCTTCCCTGGTGGCTCAGCTGGTAAAGAATCAGTCTGTAATGTGGGAGACCTGGGTTCGATCCCTGAGTTGGGAAGGTCCCCTGGAGAGGGGCATGGCACCCACTCCAGTGGAGAATCCTCATGAATAGAGGAGCCTTGTGGGCTACAGTCCATGGGGTCACAAAGAGTCAGACACGACTAAGTGACTGAGCACAGCACAGCATGGTATGTCATTGTAGTTTCATCAGTTTCAATAAATGCCCCACTCTGGTGGGGGATTTTGACAATGAGAGAGGCTATGCATGAAGTAGATGGACAAATCTCTTTATTTTCCTCTAAAATATCCTGTGAACCTATAACTCCTCTAAAAACTCAAGTCTTAATTAAAAAAAAAAGAAAGAAAATAACATGACGTTAAAAGGTTTTTAGTAGAACTGAACAGAGATTTTAATAGTAGTATAGTTTTATTTGACCAATAAATAAATCCAGAATTTTAATGAGAAAGTTCAACACAGGAATTGATTAATCTATTAGTATACAAAAAATCAGTAGTAGGCTTAAGGAATATTTGAATAACATGACTAGCAAAACTGACATAATTTTCACAGTTATGGTATTCAATACTATACACCAAAACTGTGGCATGTATAATCGTAGTGTACACAGATCATTTGCAAAACAAGATTAACTTCTTATCCATAAAATAAATCTCTACAAATTTCAAAGAATGTCATGTGGAGTATTTTTCTGATTACAGTAAAAGGCAACTAGAAATCAGCTTAAAGATGTTTTAAAGTCCATTTATAATAGACAATTTTTGAAATACTTTTGCTGTAAGACATTGATTTAAAATACAATTAATAATAAAAAGTATCTGGAACTGAATGGTAAAAAAATCTGTGGAATGCAGTCAAAACTGGGCTTAGAGGGAAATGGACAGCCGTTGTTGTTGTTGTTCAGCCACTCAGTCATGTCTGCCTCTTTGTGACTCCATGGACTGCAGCATCCCAGGCTTCCCTGTCCTTCTGGAGGTTGCTCAAACTCATGTCCATTGAGTTGATGATGCTATCCAACTATCTCATCCTCTGTCACCCCTTTTCCTCCTGCGCTTAATCTTTCCCAGCATCAGGGTCTTTTCCAATGAGTTGGCTCTTCACAGCAGGTGGCCAAATGTTAATGAAGAAATTAGAAAAAAGCTGATGGAAAAATGAATAATAAACTCCAACAAGTTAGATAAACATGTCACATTGCTCAAAAAACAGGAAGAAAAAAATTAAAGTAGCAAGTATACATACAATAGTAAAGAGAGGTATGTTTCCATGTAAGGGATATGCTACTGAGTCATGGGTATTTTCCTTCAGGCTATTAAAGCAAGACTATCCAGGGACTTCCCTTGTGGTCCAGTGGTTTAGACTCTGTACTTCCAATACAGGGAGAGCTGGTTCTATCCCTGATCTAAGATTCCACATGCCTTGTGATGCAGCCAGGAAAACAAACAGTAAAAAAGCCAGATGCCCCATAGGTAATAAACTGTGAGTTCTTGCTCAGTTCATAAGATTAGTTACTTGTTGATATTTATTTTCAATTATGAGTAACGCTTAAGAGTTGAACACTCTGGATGCAATTCCTGCTCTACTAATTATTATCAACTGTTTTGGCCACCGGGCAAACAATCATTTCTGTTTCTTAGTTTTCTCATTTATCTAATGAGGCTATTAAGTATCTCCTTCATTGAATTATCATGGGTCTATTTGATATACTTGGCACAATACCTGGGATACAATAGGCTACTAAAATAAAATGTACAGTTTTTATGTGCATAATTATGTAATTCCAAACCCTCTCTTCCACATGACATTTGAGAATTCTGTGATCTGGCTGTGTCTATTTTTTAGGTAACACAAAGAAAAGCTATATTGAGCTACATGCAGCCTTCCAAACATTAAGTAAAAAAAAAAAAAGTAAAAGTGTTAGTCACTCAGTAGTATCTGACTCTTTGCTACCCCACGGACTGTAGACCTCCAGGCTCCGCTGTCCATGAGATTCTCCAGGCAGGAACACTGGAATTGGTTGTCATTCCCTTCTCCAGGGAATCTTCTCAACCCAGGTATCAGACCTGGGTCTCCTGCATTGTAAGCAGATTCTTTATGTTAAATCCCCAAGGTTTTGCTGGTGCTGTTTCTTTTTCCTGAATGCTTTTAATACCATTGTCTGTGTGGCATCTGCTGCTAACTATCCAAATGAAGTTCAAAAATTGCCTCTACTATGGAATATTGCTGACTATTTCCCTCTATTATATCAGCTGTTATTTAATCTCTCAGTCATGTCTGACTCTTTGTGACCCCATGATCTATAGCCTCCCAGGCTTCCTTGTCCATGGGATTTTCCAGGCAAGAATACTGGAGTGAGTTGCCATTTCCTTCTCCAGGGTATCCCTACCCAAGGATGGAACATGCCTGTCCTGCATTGGCAGGCAGATTCTTTACCACTGAGCCATCAGGGAAACCAATTATATACGTAGGTTCTCAATATTTCATGAATATAGAATTGATTATGTAGTCTGATGAAGCAGAAATATTTAACAATAAACAAAATTGCTAAAACAATACCATTGGTTGTTCTTTATATAATTTTTCTTATGTGTACTTTCTACCTTTCATAATTCAAATAGACATCTTGTTCAGCTACTGTTGAATATTCAGTTGACATCTTTATTAAGCTGTTCACAGTGACACCTGGATCTCTTTCCTTAGAAATTAAAACACATTTGCAACCCATCAATGTCTGGCAAAATTTTAATTTGTTTCTCTACCATTCATTAGCTCCTTCTTTTCTAGGTTGAATTATTTCCTCTGTGGAAATTCCCATTAGAAAAAGACTATATATACCATCAAATTCAGAATACAAAACTCTTTTATAGGATTGATCCACTGTTGTATTTCAGAAGCAATATGTTGTGATATTGTGAAATATGCCTAATAACTACCTTACTATGAATATATCATAGAGAATAGAAAATTTTTATAATACAGTTTAAAATGATAATGTAGATTACTTAAGGAATTAAGAAAAATAATTTTCAAAAGTTAAATCCAAAAAAAATGCCATAATAATAATATGCTGTGACCATCAATGAAAAAGAAACCTCATTCAGGTTATTCATAGTTGAACATGCTTAAATCTCATTGTTTCCAATGAAGGAAAAATATTTTAGTTAAATGACAAGGAAGGTAATCAGTTTTATCTTTTAGGCTTTTACAGTGTTTAAAAGTATAACTTGGTTTAGTTGACTAAATTTTGCAAGTGAACTTCTATGAACATTTATTTTCCAGTGCTAAGTAGAGGATTAAATGATTCCCACTCTATCAAATACTGTGAATGGGGTTAAGAATAAAAACAGGTTTCTTATCATTTTTTATAACAATTTTTAAAAATATCCAAGATTTTAAATATTCAAGATTTTTAAAATATCCCCCAATCCAATATTTATATTGGCTATTTAACAGAATTTTATTTTTTTTCTGTCTTCTAATTGGAGAAATCTTCACAGATGAACTTTACATCTTAAATATTTAAATTATATTGGCTTTTTAAAGAGAAATGATTAGATCAAGTGGATTAAAGACACTTCATTTCTACAAACGAATATCATTGTGTATAAGTTAAAGTTCTTCTGCTTCCATAGGTTTATGTTATCCTGCTCTCAGAGTTATTTTCTCAACCAAACTGTCAACCTTCTGAAGATAAGAATATCTTTCCTAAAGATCATCAACATATTGCTTTTCAGAACTGTTTTAAGTTTATAGAAAAATTGAGCAGGTAATACAATGAATCCCTTTCATACCCCATCCCTATTCAGTTTCCACATCATTAACACCTTTCACTTGTTCCAAATAGTGAAATAACATTGTTATATAGTTCGCATTAGAGTTCATTCTAGTGCTACAAGTTATTTGGATACTGGCAAATGTGTAATGTCATGTATCTACAATTGTAGCATAATATAGACTACATCCAGCACTATAAACAGAAAGTAAATGTTCCCTGTGCTTTACCTATTCCTCCTTTCTTCCACTCTCCATTTCCTCAAAGAGCTAGCAACCACTGATAATTTTCACATTTGTATAGTTTTGACTTTGTGGATTGACTTTTTTCACTTATTACGCAATATTCATTTAAAATTTCTCCGTACTTTTCTGTAGTTTAAGCTTATTTTTTGGTTGTTACTGAATAATATTCTATTGTATGGATATACCACTGCTTCCTATTCATTCACCAGTTAAGGGACATAAAGATTGTTTCTAGTTTTGACAATTAAAAGTAAAGTTCTTGTAAACATTCATGAGCAGGTGTTGTGTAAATATAAGTTTTCAACTCTTTGGAGTAAATACCCAGAGAAGAGGTTATAGGTCTATAGGGTTAGATTATATCTAACTTCGTAAGAAACTGAAAAATTGTATCATGAATAAGTTGTACCATTTTGTAATACCACTAGCAATGAAGGAGAATTCTGGTTGTTCCACCCACCTCCTCACCTGTATTTGGTATTGTCAGCGTTTTGGGTTTTCACCGTTTGAAAAGATTTATAATGGTACCTCATTGTTGTATTAACTTGCAGTTTCCTAATGACATACGGTAAGCATCTTTCCCTATGCTAGTTTGCCAATTGTATATTTTGAGGAAATGTCTGTTCAGATCCTTTGCCTATTTTTTCATTGTAGTTGTTGCTGTTCAGTTGCTAAGTCATGTCCAACTCTTTGCAACCATACTGGGTTTCTTTATTTTGGATTGTTGAGTTTGAGTTCTTTGTATATTTTGAATGCAAATCTTATATCATTTATGTGTTTTTCTAACATCTTAGGCTGTGGCTTGTCTTTTCATTATGTCAATGGGGACTTTTGCAGAAGTTTGCTTTTTTTTTCAGTTCTCATGAGTCCAACTCATCAGTTTTATCTTACATGGATCATGCTTCTGATATTATATTTAAAAAAGCATCCCTAAACCCAAGGTCAACAAGTGTATCTCCTATGTTATTTTCTAGAATCTTTGTAGTCATATGTTTAAATTTTTGGACTATGATAACTTGAGTTAATTTTTGTGAAAGTTGTTAAGTGTCTATTTTTACTTGCACGTGAGTGTACAGTTGTTCCAGAATCATTTGTTGAAAAGACTAACCTTTCTGTTTTCAATTTCTTTTGCTCCTTTTTTAAAGATCAGTTGCTTATATTTGTGAGTCTATTCAATATTATGAGTTGCTTAAATCCTGTGCTCTTTATTCTGCTCCATTAATTTATTTTTCTACTCTTTTACTATTTTCTACTTTTTTACTCATTTTGTACTGTATTGATTATCTTATCTTTATAGTAATTTTTGATGTCAGGAAATGTCATTACTCTGAAATTGTTTTCTTCAGGATTTTCTTGGTTATTCTGGGCCTTTAATATTTCCATAGAAACTTTAAAATCAGTTTGTGAATATGCACAAAATAATATGCTGGGGTTTTTTATTCTTATTATGCTGAATGTACAGATTAATTTGGAAAGAAGTGGCATTTTGACCATATTGAGTGTTCTTATACATGAACATAGTATATGTATTTATTTAGATAATTTACTATTCTTTCCACAGATTTAGTAGTTTTTCTTGTATAGATTTGTACACATTTGTTAGATATAAACCTAAAGTACTTCATTTCTTTGGTGTTACAGTTTTCTGTTTGTTGCTTTTGCTCTGTTTCATCTTTATCTTCCCCTGTTCTGCCTTCCCTTGTTTAAATGAGCATTTTATATGAATCTATTTCTTTTGTTTTTTATCATATCAATTTTATATCTGTTTTAAAAATTACAGGCTGACATAAGAATTGAAATATCTGTTTAAAGCTAATATAACTCTGTATACATAATACTATAGCACTCACTCTCCCTTCATCCCTCATAATATAAAGAAGGAAAAAACTACTAAACAGTGGATTGTGAGGACAGATATCAGCAGAGGTATACTAAATCATGTGTGTGTATACTGGGAAGCGGTTTGGTAACCACGTACAGCAAACTTCAACTTTCATTTACTGTAAGCAGCAAGGAGAAAACAGATGACATCAACAACACTCTGCATGGAAATTTTCTTGCTTTAATCATCCAGTTAATTAGGTTCATTTTCTATTTTACACTTTACTGCAGATGACTATGTTGTTAAACTTTCTTCAACTAAAATGATGTTTTCCCATTTCTCTAGTTTCTAAAAAAAAAATCATCACTTTCTTTATGGTCCCCACTGGCAGTATCTCCAAAGTCCATCAGCCTTCCAGTCAAGATACTAACTCTCTCATAAGAGCACTTTCAGCTTCAGCTCATTGTCTGAATTTAAAGTTCTCCCCACCTTAGTTACTTGTTGAAGCAACTTTCCACATAGAGCTTTTCTAGGTCTGTATTAGTCATTTATAACTGAGTAAGATATTATCCTCAAATGTAGTAACCGAAAACAATAAAAATGTATTATTTCACACATTTTTTTTGAGCAATCACCCTTCTAGGTGGTTTTAGCTAAGTGTCACTCAGGAGGCTGTAGTCAATATGTTGATTTAGGCTGGTTATCTGGAAGCTCCACTGGGGCTGGAGAGTCTGATTTCAACCTGGATCATCCATATTGGAGATTTCAGATTCCCACCAAATGTACCTCCATAGGCTCCTGGAATATCTTCATGTCTTTTTATCTGACTTCTCCCAAATAAAGTTTTCCCAAAGGGAGCAAGGGAGGAATCAAAATTTCTTTTTGGCTTAGCCTTAGGAGTCACACACCATAATTTCTGCAAAATCATATTAGTTGCCTATGTCAGTTTTATTCAAAAGTGGAAGGCAAATTTTTCAGTGTGAGTAAAAGAAGAAAAGAATCCCTGAGGGCCCTTTGTGATCCTAGCTTCCACACACTGCTATACTACCTCTTCTTTCCCCCCCGGTTTTTTGATGTATAACTGACAAATAAAATTCTAAGACAGTGTGCAATGTGATGACTTGATACATGTAAACATTTTGAAGGCTTTTCCCTTTTGAGTTAACTACCTCTTGTCCTCAGTAGGTAAAGAATCTGCCTGCAATTCAGGAGACCCAGGTTTGATTCCTGGGTCAGGAAGATCCCCTGGAGAAGGAAATGGCAACCCATTCCAGTATTCTTGCCTGGAGAATCCTCTGGACAGAGGAGCCGGGCAGGCTATAGCCCATGAAGTCACAAGAGCCGGACACAACTTAGCAACAAAATCACCACCACTTCTTGTTCAGTGCTTAGAAATAGTCATTTCATATAATTTGTCAAGCTTTCTATTCATTTACCATAGGGAAGTAAATCATACAGGATTTATTCCTTCATGTGTAGAAATGAAACTGTGGTGCCATTTATTGATAGAAAGAACAAAGAGATCAGGTTATAAAAGGTGGAAATTTTGAAGTCTTACTTTTGGAATACTTAGTAGACCTCCATGTGAGCTTTAAACATTTTCTAAAAATTCAAATTGGTTGTTCATATAAGATGTTTGAACTAAATACATAAACTCGGGGGACATCAGCATATAAGTGTCTTTTACAGTCATGCGGACAAATGATATCGCCAAGGGAAATAAGGAAATCTGAAAATTGAGTTCTAGGGCATATTCCAAAATTTACAACTTAGAGATGCAAAAGTTTCAGAATGGATACTGAAAAGTCACAACTGGTGAAGCAAGAAGAAAAAAAAAGTAGAAAACTTCATGTGTAGTCTATATAAGTGTGAGAAAAGTTTTTTAGAAAGAAGAGTACCCAGCTGTGTTAAATACTGACAAGATGAGGTCTGAGAATTGACTTTGATTTGCGAGGTAGACTCAAAATCATCTTTCTATCCCAAATCCAGTATCAGAAACACATTCTAAAACACAAAACAAAACAAAACTTACTGATTGATTCAGATTTGTTGTTAACTTGCACAATTTAATAAATAACTTTCTTTTTCCCCTTCTTTATGATTTCTCATTAAGGAATTGTACTTACTGCCACAGTCTTTTAAACACCTTTTGGTTCCAAATGCTAACATGGGGGGCTCCATCTGCTGTCTCAGCTCTATGATGCTAAAGTGGAACTGGCAGGAGAACTAACAACCAGAGAGGCATATCCTGTATAATGTGCTTTTCTTCTACTCTGGCAAAAATAGAATCTAAACTTTGGCAGGAAATGAAAGAAATTTTGCATTTTGGTTAGTATGTGTGCTTCTTACTTCAAAATATAAAGTGGGACAGCCCCAGGTATAGGTTGAAGACTTAAATAGGTTGCAACACAGCCAATAGTTTTAATGCTTAAATTGGAAAAAGGAAAGAATCTGAGATTATTTTCTCATAATACCATTACCATTAAAGCAAGTAGTATATCCTTATGTAAAAAACATGTATCTATCCAAATAGTTTTAAAATGTCTAAGCTCATATGAATGAGCAATTTGGGAAAAGGTGAAATAAAATTTAAATGGAGATAAAGCCCTTTATATTGCATAATTTAAAATATATATTGCTTTAAGCAATTTTTTTCAAACAACTACAATATAGATTTAAGTGGCATTAAAAATAATTTTCAGAAATTCTGGTTTGATGTCATGTATCTGGAAGCTTCTGGCACAGTCTTCCAAGATTTATTAAAACTAATTATTATCAAAAAAGGAACAGAACTCAAAACCATATTTCTGACTATGTGGTTAATATAGTTATGAATCACAACTGATTAAGAAAAATGGAGTCAAACAGAGAAAAATGAACTTGGACTCTGACAAGTCATCATTTATTAGTTTCTTCTTGTGGAACACAAAGTCCTTTGGGAAAAAGCGTACATCTCCTATTGTTTATTTAATTTCCTTTTCTAGCAAAACAGGGAAAAAGTATACATCTTTTGTTTTGTCCATTCCCCCTTCCCCGCCCCCAGAAAGTCAGGGCTTATATCAAGTGGAAAACTAGCTAGCTCTCTATTATGTGGTCTTTTACCAAAACCTGAGATCAGTGTAACAACCCCTCTTACGCCCTGACAGTTCTGATTCTGATTTAGTGTATCTGGAGTTGGCTTCAGTTCAGTTCAGTTCAGTTCAGTCACTCAGTCGTGTCTGACGCTTTGCTACCCCATGACTGCAGCACGCTGGGCCTCCCTCTCCATCACCAACTCCCAGAGTTGACTCAAACTCATGTTCATTGAGGCGGTGATGCCATCCAGCCATCTCATTCTCTGTCATCCCTTCTCCTCCCACCTTCAATCTTTCCCAGTATGAGGGTCTTTACAAATGAACCAGTTCTTCACATCAGGAGGCCAAAAGGGTTTTGGAATTTCAGCTTCAACATAAGTCCTTCCAATGAATATTTATGACTGATTTCCTTTAGGATAGACTGGTTTGATCTCCTTGCAGTTCAAAGGACTCTCAAGAGTCTTCTCCAACACCACAGTTCTAAAGCATCAATTCTTCAGTGCTCAGCTTTATTTATAGTCCAACTATCATATCCATACATGACTACTGGAAAAACCATAGTTTTGACTAGATGGACCTTTGTTGACAAAGTAATGTCTCTGCTTTTGACTATGCTGTCTAGGTTGGTCATAGCTTTTCTTCCAAGGAGTAGTTCAGTTCAGTCACTCAATCGTGTCCGACTCTTTGTGACCCCATGAATCACAGCATGCCAGGCCTCCTTGTCCATCACCAACTCCCAGAGTTCACTCAGACTCACCTCGATCGAGTCAGTGATGCCATCCAGCCATCTCATCCTCTGTCGTCCCCTTCTCCTCCTGCCCCCAATCCCTCCCAGCATCAGAGTCTTTTCCAATGAGTCAACTCTTCGCATGAGGTGGCCAAAGTGCTGGAGTTTCAGCTTTAGCATCATTCCTTCCAAAGAAATACCAGGGCTGATCTCCTTCTGAATGGACTAGTTGGATCTCCTTGCAGTCCAAGGGACTCTCAAGAGTCTTCTCCAACACCACAGGTCAAAAGCATCAATTCTTCGGCACTCAGCCTTCTTCAGAGTCCAACTCTCCCATCCATACATGACCACAGGAAAAACCATAGCCTTGACTAGACGAACCTTTGTTGGCAATGTAATGTCTATGCTTTTGAATATGCTATATAGGTTGGTCATAACTTTCCTTCCAAGGAGTAAGTGTCTTTTAATTTCATGGCTGCAGTCACAATCTGAAGTGATTTTGGAGCCCCCCAAATAAAATCTCTCACTGTTTCCATTGTTTACCCATCTATTTGCCATGAAGTGATGGGACAAGATGCCATGATCTTCGTTTTCTGAATGTTGAGCTTTAAGTCAACTTTTTCACTCTCCTCTTTCACTTTCATCAAGAGGCTCTTTAGTTTTTCTTAACTTTCTGCCATAAGAGTGGTGTCATCAGCACATCTGAGGTTATTGATAATTCTCCCAGAAATCTTTATTTCAACTTGTGCTTCAACCAGCCCAGAATTTTGCATGATGTACTCTGCATATAAGTAAAATAAGCAGGGTAACAGTATACAGCCTTAACATACTCCTTCCCTGACTTGGAACCAGTCTGTTTTGCCATGTCCAGTTCTAACTGTTTCTTGACCTGCGTATAGATTTCTCAGAAGGCAGGTGAGGTTGTTTAGTATTCCCATCTCTTGAAGAATTTTCCACAGCTTGCTGTGATCCAAATAGTCAGAAGCTTTTGTGTAGTCAATAAAGCAGAAGTATATGTTTTTCTGGAACTCTCTTGCCTTTTTGATGATCCAACAGATGTTGGCCATTTGATCTCTGATTCCTCTGCTTTTTCTAAATCCACCTTGAACATCTGGAAGTTCTTGGTTCATGAAAACTGACCTTTTCCAGTCCTGTGACCACTGCTGAGTTTTCCAAATTTGCTGGCATATTGAGTGCAGCACTTTCACAGCATCATCTTTTAGGATTTGGAATAGCTCAACTGGAATTCCATCACCTCCACTGGCTTTGTTCATAGTGATGCTTCCTAAGGCCCACTTGACTTTGCATTCCAGGATGTCCAGTTCTAGGTGAGTGATCGCACCATCATGGTTATCTGGGTCATGAAGATCTTTTATGTATAGTTCTTTTGAGTATTCTTGCCACCTCTTCTTAATATCTTCTACTACTGTTACATCCATACCATTTCTGTCCTTTATTGTGCCCATATTTGCATGAAATGTTCCTTTGGTATCTCTAATTTTTTTGAAGAGATCTCTAGTCTTTCCATTCTATTGTTTTCCTCTATTTCTTTTACTGATCACTGAGGAAGACCTTCTTATCTCTCCTTGCTATTCTCTGGAACTCTGCATTCAAATGGGTATATCTTTCCTTTTCTTCTTTGCCTTTTGCTTCTCTTCTTTTCACAGCTATTTGTAAGGCCTCCTCAGACTACCATTTGGCTTCTTGCATTTCTTTTTCTTGGGGATGGTCTTGATCCCTCCCTCCTGTACATTTTCACAAACCTCTGTCCACAGTCCTTTAGGCAATCTATAGATCTAATCCCTTGAATCTATTTGTCATTTCCACTGTATAACCTTAAGGGATTTGATTTAGGTCATACCTGAATGGTCTAGTGGTTTTCCCTACTTTCTTCAGTTTAAGTCTGAATTTGGCAGTAAGGAGTTCATGATCTGAGCCACAGTCATCTCCCAGTCTTGTTTTTGCTCACTGTATAAGCGTCTCCATCTTTGGGTGTTCAGTTCAGTTCAGTCACTCAGTCATGCCTGACTCTTTGCAACCTCATGAACCGCAGCACACCAGGCCTCCCTGTCCATCACCAAATCTCGGAGTCCACCCAAACCCATGTCCATTGTTTCGTGATGCCATCCAACTATCTCATCCTCTGTCCTCCCCTTCTCCTCCTGCCCTCAATCTTTCCCAGCATCAGGGTCTTTTCAAATGAGTCAACTCTTCCCATCAGGTGGCCAAAGTATTGGAGTTTCAGCTTCAACTTCAGTCCTTCCAATGAACACCCAGAACTGATCTCCTTTAGGATGGACTGGTTGGATCTCCTTGCAGTCCAAGGGACTCTCAAGAGTCTTCTCCAACACCACAGTTAAAAAGCATCAATTCTTCAGCACTCAGCTTTCTTTTTTAAAAAATTTATTTATTAATATTTTAATTCATTTTAATTGGAGGCTAATTACTTTACAATATTGTATTGGTTTTGCCATACATCAACATGAATCCGCCATGGGTGTACACATGTTTCCAATCCTGAACCCCCCTCCCACCTCCCTCCCCATACCATCCCTCTGGGTCATCCCAGTGCACCAGCCTTAAGCATCCTGTATTCTGCATGGAACCTGGACTGGCAATTCATTTCTTATATGATATTATACATGTTTCAATGCCATTCTCCCAAATCATCCTCCTCCCCCTCTCCCACAGAGTCCAAAAGACTGTTCTATACATCTGTGCCTCTTTTGCTGTCTTGCATATAGGGTTATTGTTACCATCTTTCTAAATTCCATATATATGTGTTAGTATACTGTATTGGTGTTTTTCTTTCTGGCTTACTTCACTCTGTATAATCAGTTCCAGATTCATCCACCTCATTAGAACTGATTCAAATGTATTCTTTTTAATGGCTGAGTAATACTCCATTGTGTATATGTACCACAGCTTTCTTATCCATTCATCTGCTGATGGACATCTAGGGTGCTTCCATGTCCTGGCTGTTATAAACAGTGCTGCGATGAACATCAGGGTATACGTGTCTCTTTCAATTCTGGTTTCCTTGGTGTGTATGCTCAGCAATGGGATTACTGGGTCATATGGCAGTTCTATTTCCAGTTTTTTAAAGAATCTCCACACTGTTCTCCATAGTGGCTGTACTAGTTTGCATTCCCACCAACAGTGTAAGAGGGTTCCCTTTTCTCCACATCCTCTCCAGCAGCACTCAGGTTTCTTTATAGTCCAACTCTCACATCCATACATAGCTACTGGAAAAACCATAGCCTTGACTAGACGAACCATTGCTGACAAAGTAACGTCTTTGCTTTTTAATGTGCTCTCTGGTTTGGTCAGAACTTTCCTTCCAAGAAGCAAGCATCTTTTAATTTCATGGCTGCAATCACCATCCGCAGTGATTTTGGAGCCCAGAAAATTAAAATCTGACACTGTTTTCACTGTTTCCCCATCTATTTGCCATGAAGTGATGGGACTGGATGCCATGATCTTGGGTGTAAAGATTATAATCAATCTGATTTCAGTATTGACCATCTGGTGATGTCCATGTGTAGAGTCTTCTCTTGTGTTGTTGGAAGAGGGTGTTTGCTATGACCAGTGTGTTCTCTTGCAATAATCTGTTAGCCTTTGCCCTTTTTTTTTTTTTTTTTTTTTTGGTACACCAAGGCCAAATCTGCCTGTTACTCCAGGCATCTTTTGACTTCCTACGTTTGCATTCCAGTCCTCTATAATGAAAAGAACATCTATTTTGGGTGTTAGTTCTAGAAGGTCTTGTAGGTCTTCATAGAACCGTTCAACTTCAGTTTCTTCAGCATTGGTTGGGGGGCCAACTTGGATTACTGTGATATTGAGTAGTTTGCCTTGGAAACGATCAAAGATAATTCTGTCGTTTTTGAGATTGCATAAAAGTACTACATTTCAGACTGTTTTGTTGACTATGATGGCATATATCTATAATTTAGAGGGAAAGTATTATTTAAAATTCTTAAAGTATTTATTTATTATTTATTAAAAGTCTTTTATGCCTATCCAGTTTAAAACTTCTGTTCTATGTCATTCAAGTGTCAATCTGAAGGGGAGTCAGAAGCGTGACACATGCCACCATTTTTTCATATTCCAATGGAAACTATAAATTGTCAAACATGTGTTTGAAAAAAGTGGTATTGCAGCATAATATATTCTGAAAGTTGTGGGTTTGCTGAAGCAGAGAGAAAGACAATAGTCTAAAGGGAGTTTAAGCTTTTTATATATTCAATTGGTTTAAATAGAAACAGGCATTGAATATTGAACAAAGGACACCCTCATTATAGTAGAAGTGTTGCAAATGAAAATCTTCAGCAAGACAAGAAATAGTCTGAGATCTGTGCATATCGACTGGGTCTTTAGAGAATGTTCTGAGAAGAGAATTAGATCTGCGCAGAAGGTCAGTAGACAATAAGGCAAACTGTTCATCATCATGTATATTGATTAATACCAGACATTAAGAAAAAAACGTCCCATCAACAGTAACAAAACAGGCAGGACAAATAAAGCTTTGCTGTGGGTATCAGTATCTAGAAGAATGGGAGGAATACTATCCCTTTGAAAAATAGCTACTTCATGATCTATAAGAAAATGTCACAAGAATGCTTCAAAGTGTGTAGGAAGACAGACTGCTACAGCAACATACGTCATAAAGATAAATTAGGCAACTACATGAAATAAAAAGGGATTTAAATAGGATAAATCCAGATTGCAAAGAGAGTAAAGATACAACAGAATTGAAATCTACATTTGGAGTTGTAAAAGAAAATTTAAAGCTTTATAATATTAATAGGATAGGTAGTATAAAGCATGGACATGAAATCCCATCCATGGTCATAGAGGAAAATGATCAGGAAAAGGAATAAATGGGATTAAAGGTAGTGAGTACAGAGGAGACAAAATATACTGACTTTATGTGCTAACTGATGTCTTTAAGGGGCCAAAACAAATGTAACAGCAGCAAAAGCCAAGATGTTTCTCCTATTTTTAACCACTTTTTAAAATTTTTAAACTTTTGCTTTCTATTAAGTTCATTCCATTTTATGAATCCTGTGATATAGAGGCCACCTTATTTTGCTTTCTTCTAGGAATTACTGTAAACCTTTCCAACTTTTTGTCTAAATCATTCAGTAGATGCTTTTTCAAGAGTATGTATTGAATGGAAATTCATCCTTTTATTAGTAAAATTTACTCAGTCATTTTAAAAATTATTCAGTCATATCTCAAGACTGAATCTATAATTTCATATCTTAGATGTTTTAATAGCTATATTTATTCATTCAATTATCTATAATTTCTTATATTTTGCTTTTTCTGTTCCCATTCTGCCAAAGAAATTTTGACATATATGATCCAGTCCTGATACACCTATCCACAGATTATTAGCTCTTTAAAACCAGGGAATTAATGGGGCTTAGGTATATTTGATTTTCTGTTCTAAAAAGAACAAGATTATATGTGCACCTATAATAGATGTCCTGCTTTAATCTAGCCCCTTGTGTGGTGAGTTTGTCTGAAATTCCTTTAAATTATAGGTTTTTCATAGTTCCTTTCCTTAACATAGAGGGTGAATGTACTTATAAATGACTTTTTTCCCCATAATTTTGTATGCCTGTGATTGAGGTCGAAGGAGACAAATTGTCAAATAATGGAGATTAAATGAAATCGCCAATGGTGATATCTATTTTTATTTCAGGAAATGTTTGTTCTTTTTAGTGATGAAGAAATTTTTATTTTTTTCACTGAGCAACTTGATCCATTACATTTATTTCATCTATTATTTAAAAATATGTTCACTTTATTCAAATTCTAGTTTTATATTTCAATTCCAGAGCTAATTAACAAAAACATTCCTGACGACTCCTGTTTTCAGTTGTTTAAGACCTAAGTAAATTACCTAAAAGTATTGTGCATCAGATCAGATCAGTTGCTCAGTTGTGTCCGACTCTGCGATCCCATGAATCGCAGCACGCCAAGCGTCCCTGTCCATCACCAACTCCCGGAGTTCACTCAGACTCACCTCCACCGAGTCAGTGATGCCATCCAGCCACCTCATCCCCTGTCGTCCCCTTCTCCACTTGCCCCCAATCCCTCCCAGCATCAGAGTCTTTTCCAATGAGTCAACTCTTCGCATGAGGTGGCCAAAGTACTGGAGTTTCAGCTTTAGCCTCATTCCTTCCAAAGAAATGCCCAGGGCTGATCTCCTTCTGAATGGACTGGTTGGATCTCCTTGCAGTCCAAGGGACTCTCAAGAGTCTTCTTCAACACCACAGTTCAAAAGCATCAATTCTTCGGTGCTCAGCCTTCTTCACAGTCCAACTCTCCCATCCATACATGACCACAGGAAAAACCATAGCCTTGACTAGACGGACCTTTGTTGGCAATGTAATGTCTATGCTTTTGAATATGCTATCTAGGTTGGTCATAACTTTCCTTCCAAGGCGTAATCATCTTTTAATTTCATGGCTCCAATCACCATCTGCAGTGATTTTGGAGCCCCCCAAAATAAAGTCTGACATTGTTTCCACTGTTTCCCCATCTATTTCCCATGAAGTGATGGGACCAGATGCCATGATCTTCGTTTTCTGAATGTTGAGCTTTAAGCCAACTTTTTCACTCTCCTCTTTCACTTTCATCAAGAGGCTTTTTAGTTCCTCTTCACTTTCTGCCATAAGGGCAGTGTCATCTGCATATCTGAGGTTATTGATATTTCTCCCGGCAATCTTGATTCCAGCTTGTGTTTCTTCTCGTCCAGCATTTCTCATGATGTACTCGGCATATAAGTTAAATAAACAGGGTGACAATATACAGCCTTGATGAATTCCTTTTCCTATTTGGAACCAGTCTGTTGTTCCATGTCCAGTTCTAACTGTTGCTTCCTGACCTGCATACAAATTTCTCAAGAGGCAGGTCAGGTGGTCTGGTATTCCCATATCTTTCAGAATTTTCCACAGTTTATTGTGATAGTGTCAAATATTGTAAACAATCATTTGATGAAAATAATCTTCTCAGGCTGACAAAATGCTTATATCTTTATTTTTCATTCACACCATATACTATATGGTTTAAAGCTGTATTTAAAATGGATAACCAATAAGGACTTACTGTATAGTATGGGGAAATCTGCTCAGTGTTATGTGGCAGCTTGGATGGGAGGAGAGTTTGGGGGAGAATGGATACATGTATATGTATGGCTGAGTCACTCGCCTATGCATATGAAACTCTCAAAACATTGTTAATGGACTATAACAATATAAAGTAAAAAGCTTTTGTTAAAAAAAAAAAGTTGGAATAATCATCATGGAAGTGTCAGCCCCATGGAAGTGTCAACCCATCAGCAGGGTTTTATGTGGAAATTTCAGGGTGCTGGTTTTCTAGACCCATTTGTTTCTGTGAATTATTCTGTTTGGAGTCCTCTGTACTGTCTGTGATCAACTTGGGAGTCTGCCTTCTTGTTTGGTCTGGGGCATTTTCATGAGTTATGCTGGTCTGATCAGC